>NW_011492737.1:163410-169825 GCF_000754665.1 Bison bison bison
AAATCAATTTGGATATTGTCGGATAGCTCTGTTGATTAAGAATTCACCTGCAATGAAGGAGACCCCGCTCGATTCCTGGGTCAGGAAGTTCCCCTCAAGAAGGGATAGGCTACCCACTCCACTCTTCTTGAGTTTCCCTGGTGGCTTAGATGGGAAAGAATCTGCCTGCAATGTGGGAGACCTGGGTTCGATCCCTGGGTTGGGAAGATCCCCTGGAGAAGGGCATGGCAACACACTCCAGTATTCTGGAGAATCTCCATGGACAGAGGAGCCTGGTGGGCTACAGTACACGGGGTTGCAAAGAGTCAGACTTGACTGCGTGACTAAGCATAGCACAGCATCAGCACTGTCAGATTCCAGAGACTGAGGGTGCAGTGCTATATACTTTAGACACCCAACACACACATACTTCAGATGCCAGTGGTAAGCCTAGGTCGTTATCTGTTCTTCTAAATTTTAGACAAAGGAACAATCAGTTTGTGAGGAATTGACAGGACAAACAAAGAAACTTAGGTTTTTGTGAAGAAGCTATTAAAGAGTTTAATTAGTTAAAAATCTATTAAATAGAGTTTTAGTTTGGGGTAGGAAATGAAAGAGGTACAAGCTTTGCTTATACAGGCTTCTAGGCCTTAATTCACTACTTCTGGCATGTTTCTACTTTCAGGAGATAGAAAGGAAAGTCAGAGTGTTCCTCTTTCATTGGCCATTTGTTAAGTAACTTTAAATCAAAATAATTAATATGTTATTGAGGCACATTTTAGGGGGACATTTAGGGCTCCCAACATATGCACAAGAATATATAAATGATAATGCCAAGTGAATATGAATAAAGTGTGATATTATCATTGGAATATTATACAACAACAATATTTTAAGCCTTATGTATGTGTAATATATGGAGAAATTTTAACATTACAGTATTGAATAAAAAGCCAAGTCCCAGAAGATTACAAATAGCCTAAGATTGTTTTTATAAACATTAAAATACCTAAACAACATGCTTTTTGGAATATATATATATACGATAAAATATCATAAGAAAAAGTTTAAAGATGGCAGTTACCTTAGACAGGAAAGCGCAGAAAAATAGTATAGGGAAAGTCACAAAGAATGTAATAAACCAAGGATTACCATTAATCCAGTTCTCTTTAGCTGTGTTTAAAATGAACAAACAAAATTCAAGGACTGAAAATTAAATGGTAGAGGGAGAGAAGGAATCCTTGGGTTCCTAGCTTGAGCAACTAAGTGAATGATCATGCCATTTACTGAAATGGAAGAACAACATTTCATTTTGAGTTTTTCAGGGAGCAAAAGTAATTTTCCCTAAAACCTCTGAGTTCTTAGCTAAGGCCCTGTAATAAAAGATGTCTTAACAAGAGAAAAACAAACAGAAATTTAATAACATGTATACCTGACGTATACATGGAACATACCCAGGAGAAAATGTGTAACTCCCCAAAGGAGCTTAGAATTCAAGATTAAATACCATCTTAATAAAGAGAGAGCAGAGGGGTTATAGGCCTCTTAGGGGAAAGTCAGTGATTTTTAGGACCTTTAGAAAAATAGACGGAAGGTGTGATAGTTTGTGACAAAGTTTGTCTAGGTGTGGTGTCAATTTCTAGTATTCTGTGTTGAGAATTTACTGTTGACAGATCTCATGGAGAGGCAATTAAATACAGTTGAATTCATTTTGGAAGTTCTGTCTTTAGGCAGATAAGGGGAGTTCAGAGAAAGCCTCTCCCTGAAAGTCCTGTTTTTCAAGTACCTACAGCTCATCTAATCAATATACAAAAGTGGCATATTTAGGGATGGCATATTCTATTATTGGACTTCCCTCATGACTCAGATGGTAAAGAATCTGCCTGCAATGTGGGAAACCCAGGTTCAATCCCTGGGTCAGGAAAATCCCCTGGAGGAGGAAATGGTCCAGTATTCTTGCCATGGACAGAGGAGCTGGTGGGCTACAGTCCATGGGGTTGCAAAGAGTTGGACAGGACTGAGTGAGTAACACACACACACACACACACACACATTCTATTGCCTTTCAAGTTGAGTATGAAACATCTATGTGTAGAAGTCAGAAACTCAGTGGGATCAGGACTCACTTGAACACAGAAGACATGGAGGAGCAGCTGCTGCTGCCAAGATCCTTATGACTTTCTTTGCCTGGTCACACAGCTAGACTGCATGACCCAGCCATCCATGTAATTAGATAATAGTCACATGACTAAGTTCAAGCCAATGTAGTTTGAGAGGATATGATATGGCTCTTCTACCATATCCTTTTTCTTCCTGAGGCTCGAAGGGTGGTATAACGATAAAATGGAAAAAAACATTGTCCTGTAATCATTTTAAGGAGCAAAACCACCCACAAATCATGCCTGCCTTGAAGAGTTACATGACCAAAAAATAAACTTGTGTGTTTGAAATAGTTTATATTATTAGAAACATATAAATCATATACATATATAATTTTATATATAAAATTGTGTGTGTGTGTGTGTGTGCATGTGTGCTCAGTCATGTCCAACTCCTTGTAGCCCACCAGGCTTCTTGGCCCATGGAATTTTCCAGCAAGAATACTGGAGTAGGTTGCTGTTTCCTTCTCCAGGAGATCTCCCTGACCCAGGGGTTGAACCCATGTCTCTTGCATCTCCTGCATTGGCAAGCGGTGTCTTACCACTAGGCCACGTGGGAAGCCCCAATAAAATTGCATGTCAATATATTAATACATTGACTTTAATAATCATTAACATATGCATTAATAAATATTAGTTCAGTTCAGATTAGTTCAGTTCAGTTTAGTTCAGTTCAGTTGCTCAGTTGTGTCCAACTCTTTGCGACCCCAAGAATCGCAGCACGCCAGGTCTCCCTGTCCATCACCATCTCCCGGAGTTCATTCAAACTCAGGTCCATCGAGTCGGTGATGCCATAAATGGCTAAATATTAGTGCATATTATCTATGTGTCAAAGCAGTTAAATCTATACCACCTAATATGGGAATTAACATTTTTAAGTGCAGTACTGCTTTAACAAAAACTGATAAAATATGTAGCAATGAAGGACTGATTGGGCTCACAGCAGGTAGTTCAGAAATAGACTTTACAGTCTGCAAAGATGGAGGCCTGTTAGGTAGAACTGTCACCTTCAATCACTTGGAAAGAAGATCAAAGGCATACTGAGTCTATTGCTCTGGAAGCAGCAGATGGAATGTGTTACAATACCAGTACTTATTGGTCGTTTCTTGCTGCTTATAGGAAGTCATTACAAGCAAAAGTTTGCAAACAGAAACTAAAGAATTTTGGGACTGAAGTAGCCAATTTCTTATAGATTGCAAAGAACAGGAGACAATTTAAAGAAGGCCTATTAAAACTACTCACTTAAAAAAAAAAAGGAACTCAGCCTTGTGGCAAACATAGAGATTTTTATATATCTACCCAAGCCTTTTATTTCAGATAGCCTCAAGGTAAGTGCTATTAATTTAGGAGAAAGGGATGTGTGTACAAAGAAGAAAAGAACTATGGAGGATGCATCTAGGCAAAAGCTTAGGACATTGTTGCTGCTATCTAGAACTCCCTAGAAGCAAATAGATCAAAAGTCTACTAAGTTTTTAAGAGAATTGCATTGCTGGTGAAAACACAAGCCTGACCTACAGATGCCTTTAACTGCTCAAGTCATAAAACATCCCAGGGGCTCAAAACTTGCACCAGCAGCAAGCAGGCTACAAAAGCTCCATATGGGCGCCTGTGTGCACTTAAGATATAGCCAGGAGGGAAACAGGCTAGGAAGAGCACCCCAGAGGGAGTTCTTCCCAGACAACAAAAGGAGGATATGATGATTCTCGTCAAGGAACTTTCTTCACTGCCAGGCGTCTTCACTGCCTGTTCCCAGGATCCCATCGTGGCAATGGACCAGACTGATGATTGCTTTACAGCTTTCTCTTTTTGAATGTAAGTTTTTCTTGTGATTATCCTACCGCTATTCCACTAATGCATATTGGGTGTGTCTAGAGGTTGTTAACCATGAGTGATTTTATACCCCAGGGTGTTACTGAACCAGGTTCATTCGCCTGATACACAGCAAACCAAACACTGAGATGCTGAGGTTTGTGGCAGAGAAGAGTTTATTCACAAGGCAGTCAAATGAGGAGACAGGAAATCAAGCCTCAGATCCGACTGCCTGAAGGCAAGGGGTTGGGAATATTTATGAGATAAAGAAGCAGGATGGTCTTAAGTATGGGGAAGGGTGATGGGAAGTGGAGAAAAGGTGAGGTAACTGGTGTTCCATGCAGGTGTACCTGACCTACCTGCCTCTTCGTGGCGTGTGTGTTCAAAAATGGAGGTGTTTTGTATTATCTGAGGGTGGAGTTTGGCTCTGTGACATCAAAAGGTTATTCATCATTGTGCCAGCCTAGTTTTAGTGTCAGTTGTCCAAACTAGTCTTAGCTGACTTGAATTGGACAAGAACTGACTCCAGGTTCCTGAAAAAACAATTTAAGCCCCCATTACTATAGCTACCCATATGTTGAAGGCAATGTCTATGGGGTGGTTAAGAAGTCTTGCAATAGGCTACCTGAGGCTTGCAGGGTATGCAATGAAAGAAAGAGAAAAAAGAAAAGAAACAAAATAACTAAGGTGCATATAATCAGTGAAGGCAGTTTACAAGCTAAGGAGTTTTAAACAGTTTCCTAATCTGTTGTTCTGTGAGACAGGGTCAAGAAATTCTGCTGGTAACCAGCTCTTAACTATACGGGGCACAGTTTCAAGGGGACATTTTGCAACATCTGGAGACATTTTTTTGGAGTCACAACTGGTGAGGCTGGGGGTTGCCACTGGCATCAGTGGGTAGAGGCCAAGTATGGTGCTAAACTTGGATGGCATCACTGACTCAGTGGACGTGAGTTTGAGCAAATTCATAAGATGGTGAAGGAGAGGGAAGCCTGGTGTCTTGCAATCCAGGGGGTTTCAAAGAGTCAGACATGACTGAGCGACTGAACAACAACGAAATGCTGCTAAACAGGACACAGGGCATCCGCTACATGAAGAACACCCAAACCACCTGCCTTTGTGAATTTTCCCTTTTGAATTTAGGTGAGGTTATATGGCTAGTTTCTACCCAGTGGAGCAGAAGTGATGTGTTTTGTGGCTGGTGATTTCAAGTGAGTAGGTGGGTCTCCTCCTACACTGGCTGTATGGACGTAACTCTGAATGATGATGGAGCCACAAAATGAAAAAGGCCGGGGTGTTTCATTCACCACCCACTGACCAGAACATCACCTTTGAATGAGCACTGATATATTCTGTGTCTGTTTACTATGGTAATCCTGCCTGTCTTTATTAAGATGGTGCTTTAGAGACTATATTTTAAAGAAAATAATTTGTGAATATCTAAAACATCATTGGCCACTCATTAGCCACTTTTTCTCTATTCACTTGTATGTCTTGCATTCAAATAAGTGTCTAATGTACTCAGAATTGTAAAATGTCTATCTCCATGTACAAGAAGAAAAGAGCATTGCCTAACTTTAAGGGACCCACAGTCTGTTGGGAAAATTAGATCCTTAAAATAATAGCTAAAAATACAAGATAGAGAGTTCAGGAAATACTTGCTTTGGAATGCCATTGGTTTGTCTCCATAGCTTCTACATCCAATCATATTATAAACTTAAATGCCAGCCATAACTTTGACATATTAAATATAACCATTTTCTCCCTCATTCCACAACTATGAAAGAAGGGGAAATTCCATGAAACAATAAAGAAGAGAAAATCAGAGAGGAGAGAATCTGCTGCTTCCTTGGGGAGGACCTATTCAAAGGCAATCTCTTTTGAGAGATCTGCCTTCTCACCTAAAATGATGGGGACAGGGAGCCATGCTGGATACTCACTAAAGAACCATCATGGGCTGAAGTTCTGAAGAGGCAATATTTCCAAACTCTGAGAATATGAGTGTCTCAGAGTAAGGAGGATGCAGTTAGGAAGAAACATGAACCATTGATACCCAGCCAATAATTAATGAAACAACAACACAAACAGAAGCAGAAAACTGGTATTATTAATATTTTTGCAGTTTTTAATAAGTCCCATGTACTAGGCACTTAAGGCAAGATAAGCACTCTGCTCAGTGGTTTTAAACATCTTATTTAAACCCCAATAATCATGGTCAACAAAAGAGTCTGAAATGCAGTACTTGGATGCAATCTCAAAAACGACAGAATGATCTCTGTTCGTTTCCAAGGCAAACCATTCAATATCACAGTAATCCAAGTCTATGCCCCAACCAGTAACGCTGAAGAAGCTGAAGTTGAATGGTTCTATGAAGACCTACAAGACCTCTTAGAACTAACACCCAAAAAAGATGTCCTTTTCATTATGGGGGACTGGAATGCAAAAGCAGGAAGTCAAGAAACACCTGG
>NW_011492737.1:169925-170104 GCF_000754665.1 Bison bison bison
GGAGGCCTTACAAATAGCTGTGAAAAGAAGAGAAGTGAAAAGCAAAGGAGAAAAGGAAAGATATGAGCATCTGAATGCGGAGTTCCAAAGACTAGCAAGAAGAGATAAGAAAGCCTTCTTCAGCGATCAATGCAAAGAAATAGAGGAAAACAACAGAATGGGAAAGACTAGAGATCTCT
>NW_011492737.1:170204-170931 GCF_000754665.1 Bison bison bison
CAGGAAGTCAAGAAACACCTGGAGTAACAGGCAAATTTGGCCTTGGAATACAGAATGAAGCAGGGCAAAGACTAATAGAGTTTTGCCAAGAAAACACACTGGTCATAGCAAACACCCTCTTCCAACAACACAAGAGAAGACTCTACACCTGGACATCACCAGATGGTCAACACTGAAATCAGATTGATTATATCTTTGCAGCCAAAGATGGAGAAGCTCTATATAGTCAACAAAAACAAGACCAGGAACTGACTGTGGCTCAGATCATGAACTCCTTATTGCCAAATTCAGACTTAAATTGAAGAAAGTAGGGAAAACCACTAGACCATTCAGGTATGACCTAAATCAAATCCCTTATGATTATACAGTGGAAGTGAGAAATAGATTTAAGGGCCTATATAGGTAGAGTGCCTGATGAACTATGGAATGAGGCTTGTGACATTGTACAGGAGACAGGGATCAAGACCATCCCCATGGAAAAGAAATGCAAAAAAGCAAAATGGTTGTCTGGGGAGGCCTTACAAATAGCTGTGAAAAGAAGAGAAGTGAAAAGCAAAGGAGAAAAGGAAAGATATGAGCATCTGAATGCGGAGTTCCAAAGACTAGCAAGAAGAGATAAGAAAGCCTTCTTCAGCGATCAATGCAAAGAAATAGAGGAAAACAACAGAATGGGAAAGACTAGAGATCTCTTCAAGAAAATTAGAGATACCAAGGGAAAATTTAATGC
>NW_011492737.1:171083-172470 GCF_000754665.1 Bison bison bison
CTTCAGCGATCAATGCAAAGAAATAGAGGAAAACAACAGAATGGGAAAGACTAGAGATCTCTTCAAGAAAATTAGAGATACCAAGGGAAAATTTCATGCAAAGATGGGCTCGATAAAGGACAAATGGTATGGACCTAACAGAAGCAGAAGATATTAAGAAGAGGTGGCAAGAGTACACAGAAGAACTGTACAAAAAAGATCTTCATGACCCAGATAATCACAATGGTATGATCACTCATCTAGAGCCAGACATCCTGGAATGTGAAGTCAAGTCGGTGTTAGAAAGCATCACTACGAACAAAGCTAGTGGAGGTGATGGAATTCCAGTTGAGCTATTTCAGATCCTAAAAGATGATGCTGTGAAAGTGCTGCACTCAATATGCCAGCAAATTTGGAAAACTCAGCAGTGGCCACAGGACTGGAAAAAGTCAGTTTTCATTTCAATCGCAAAGAAAGGCAATGCCAAAGAATGCTCAAACTACCGCACAATTGCACTCATCTCATACGCTAGTAAAGTAATGCTCAAAATTCTCCAAAGCAGGCTTCAGCAATACGTGAACCATGAACTTCCTGATGTTCAAGTTGGTTTTAGAAAAGGCAGAGGAACCAGAGATCAAATTGACAACATCCACTGGATCATCAAAACAGCAAGAGAGTTCCAGAAAAACATCTATTTCTGCTTTATTGACTATGCCAAAGCCTTTGACTGTGTGGATCACAATAAAGTGTGGAAAATTCTGAAAGAGATGGGAATAACAGACCACCTGACCTGCCTCTTGAGAAATTTGTATGCAGGTCAGGAAGCAACAGTTAGAACTGGACATGGAACAACAGACTGGTTCCAAATAGGAAAAGGAGGACATCAAGGTTGTACATTGTCACCCTGCTTATTTAACTTATATGCAGAGTACACCATGAGAAACGCGGGACTGGAAGAAACACAAGCTGGAATCAAGATTGCTGGGAGAAATATCAATCACCTCAGATATGCAGATGACACCACCCTTATGGCAGAAAGTGAAGAGGAACTCAAAAGTCTCTTGATGAAAGTGAAAATGGAGAGTGAAAAAGTTGGCTTAAAACTCAACATTCAGAAAACAAAGATCATGGCATCCAGTCGCATCACTTTATGAGAAATAAATGGGGAAACAGTGGAAACAGTGTCAGACTGTATTTTTTGGGCTCCAAAATCACTGCAGATGGTGACTGCAGCCATGAAATTAAAAGACGCTTACTCCTTGGAAGGAAAGTTATGACCAACCTAGATAGCATATTCAAAAGCAGAGATATTACTTTGCCAACAAAGGTTCGTCTAGTCAAGGCTATGGTTTTTCCTGTGGTCATGTATGGATGTGAGAGTTGGACTGTGAAGAAGGCTGAGCACTGA
>NW_011492737.1:172570-197106 GCF_000754665.1 Bison bison bison
AGAAGGCTGAGCACTGAAGAATTGATGCTTTTGAACTGTGGTGTTGGAGAAGACTCTTGAGAGTCCCTTGGACTGCAAGGAGATCCAACCAGTCCATTCTGAAGGAGATCAGCCCTGGGATTTCTTTGGAGGGAATGATGCTAAAGCTGACACTCCAGTACTTTGGCCACCTCATGCAAAGAGTTGAGTCATTGGAAAAGACTCTGATGCTGGGAGGGATTGGGGGCAGGAGGAGAAGGGGACGACAGAGGATGAGATGACTGGATGGCATCACTGACTCGATGGACATGAGTCTGAGTGAACTCCAGGATTTGGTGATGGACAGGGAGGCCTGGTGTGCTCGATTCATGGGGCTGCAAAGAGTCAGACACAACTGAGTGACTGAACTGAACTGAACTGAACTGATCCATGGTGGCTCAGACAGTAAAGAATCTGCCTGCAATGCAGAAGACCTGGGTTTGACCCCTGGTTCAGCAATATCCCCTGGAGAAGGAAATTGCTACGCACTCCAGTATTCTTGCCAGGAGAATCCCATGGACAGAGGAGCCTGGCAGGCTAAAGTCCACGGGTTTGCAAAGAGTTGGACACGACTGAACACCATCACCTTTATTATCTGGGCTTCCCAGGTGGAACTAGTGGTAAAGAACCCTCCTGCCCATGCAGGAGATGTAAGAGATGCGAGGTTCGATCCCTGGGTCAGGAATAAACCCTGGAGGAGGGCATGGCAACCCACTCCAGTATTCTTGCTGGGAAATCCCATGGACAGAGAAGCCTAGTGAGTTACAGTCCATGGGGTCAAAAAGAGTCAGACACAACCGAAGTAACTTAGCATGCATGCACCACTATTAGCTTGTATTCATTTCGCAAAACGAGGAAACTGAAGATCAGGAAAGAAAAATGTTATGTCCAAAGTCATTCACCCAACATAAGATATTGCTGAAAGTCAAAGAGACCTCTTTGAATCTAGAAATATTGTTTAAATTAATCCTTATGAAACAGTTTCTTTACAATGTTGTGTTAGTTTCTGCTGTACAGCTAAGTGAGTCAGCTATGTATATGCATATATTCCCCCTTTTTTAGATTTCCTTCCCACTTAGGTCACCCCAGAGTACTAAGTAGTGTCTAGAGACATGTTGACCATGTGGTCAAGCTCTGGTAATTTGAAACTTGTCTTCAAGAAGAGGCCAGTTAGCAGAAAGTGCAGCATCATGGAGGGACGGCAGTGGTTGATATGAATTGATCAGAATCTGTCCCTGTTGGCTATTACTGCATAACAAAGTACCACGTGGTGACTTAAAAATATTTTATTAAATTTTGTTTTGCTCAGACTCTTGTGGGAAGGATATTAGGAAAGGCTCAGATGGGCAGTTTGAACCATGCAGCATCAGCTGGTGGCCAGGACTGGAGGAACCACAGCCAAGGTCTCTTCATCTACACACCTGGTACCTTGGTGCTTCTTGGCATCTCTCTCTCTCTCTCTCTCTCTCTCACCATATTGCATTTCCACCCTAGCCTAGAGCCTCAGAGTAGACACAAATCTTAAAAGATTGCTGGCTTCCTAGAAGGAGACATATGAAGCTGCCAGGACAGCTAAGGGCTATGCTCAAGAAATAAGCACAGAATCACTTGCACCATATCTGTTCGTCAAAGTAGTACAGAAGATGCCTAGATTTAAGTTGGTGGAGGAATAAACCCCACCTCTTGGTGCAGGACTGGCCAGGTCACACAGCAGGGGAGCATAAGCAATGGGAGATAATGTGGCAGCCATCTTTGTCAAAGACAACAGTCTTCAGAGGCAGTGTGAAAGGACACACAGGAAACAGTCCAGGAAGATTATCAGACTAAAAATAAAGCTTTTCCAACCAAAGACACCTTCCATCTAGCAGCACCAAGACAATGCCGTAATAACTAAACACAGAGGAAGAGATAGAATAAGGATGGTTTTTAAAAAGTAGAAGTGGTTCTTAAAGATTAGAAGATATGTGTTTCAAAAACTGGGCTTGAGTGAAGCCATTTGAATGCACTGATTGTTTATATTAGCACTCACATACCAAACCCTATTTTAGGTGTTGGGGATACAAAGATTATAAAGCACAATTTCTGACTTCAAGAAGTTCAGTCTTAAGGAAGCGACATGAGCCCTTTTAATCAATATTTTCTATCACCACCTAGTCAAGGCTGAAATTGTGAAAACAGAGAAAGAGGAAGCAAAAAAGAATCAGGACAAAGAGCACTTTTGCCTCACAAAATCGAAATTAGGGGGAGAAGAAGGTGCTGATTCTTTGCTGAATTGAGGTCACTTATTAGGTCATCTGAATTAAATATAAACATATATATTTTTGCAAAATCAGGGATGGGCAATATATGGTGTTTACTCTTCCTGTCCCTAATACATCAGAGTACCATGTCCTCCTGAGGTCACAGGTGGCTTTAATGTCTTTTTTAATACTGCATTCTAGGCAGCCACTGCCAGTCTATCAGTTTACCAAGAGGTGACCTGCTCACCATCACATTGGAGTGAAAGTGAAAGTGAAGTCACTCAGTCGTGTCCGACTCTTTGCGACCCCGTGGACTGTAGCCCACCAGGCTCCTCCATCCATGGGATTCTCCAGGCAAGAATACTGGAGTGGATTGCCATTTCCTTCTCCAGGGGATCTTCCCGACCCAGGGATTGAACCCAGGTCTCCCGCATTGCAGGCAGACGTTTTAACCTCTGAGCCACCAGGGAAGCCTGTTGGAGTGAAGGATTCTCATTTAATATTTTTGAGTCTACCCTGCTGAGTTGACAGAACACATCTTAAGACAAGCTGTCATTCAGTTAACGTGTTATCCTTATGTAAATCACCTGGGGATCTTTGGTAAATTCCATTATCCAGATGCACCACACACCAATTAAATACAAATCTCTAGGAATAATCATATATATAGATAGAGTTAACTTATATTTGTGTGTGCATGCTAAGTCGCTTCAGTCATGTCCGACTCTGTGCAACCCTAAGGGTTATAGCCCTCTAGGCTCCTCTGTCCATGGGTATTCCCCATGCAAGAATGCTGGAGTGGGTTGTCACGCTTTCCTCCAGGGACTCTTCCTGACCCAGGATCTAACTCGTGTCTCCTGCATCTCTTGCATTGCAGGTGGATTCTTTACCCACTGGGCTACCTGGGAAGCCCAATATACATACATATATATGTATGTGTGTGTGTATATATATATATATATATATAAATAAAGTTCTGGAGATGACAATATGCAGCCAAGGTTGTGATCCGTTGTGCCTAAACAAGAAATGCTTCTTTGAACTTCTGGTACAAAGACACTATTCATACAGCAGGCTCCCAAAGGAAGATCTTTACTGATTAAGACATTGTCAGATGACTGGGTTGTATTCCAGTAGGATTAAACTTCCATCTGATATCCAGATTTAGTATATTTCATACTTATTTCCATGTTTATATGTTGATAAAACCTGTGAATTAATCAATACATTACTATCACAATTTGTTGTTCTTAATCTTGTTGATTTTTCATTTTACATTAAGCAAACAAGGGCAGCAAGGAGTTTTTAAATATAATAATAATGGAGAAAGGAGTATATGGTTGTTTTGTTTTTCCTCTGGCACACTTGAAATATTGACATTATTGGAAAAAGTCACCGAAACAAAAAAACACCAGAGGTAATAAAAAATGCCCCATTAGAAAGGAGTTTATCACATCAAAATTAATGATTTTCAGCCAGTAACAATGCCAGTCTTTGGTTGTCAAGTTAACTCAATTTCAATTTAACTGAGCCACTCTATCATCCAAATCAGAGTAACAGACAGAGATGAATTAGGCGATTTCAGAGGCTGCATATACTATGTGCCCAGGGTAAGAATTAATCCCGGGGAATGCTTTTATTTCTTCATATTTTCTCTCTCATTCTTCTCTATTCCTTCGCTCTTTCTCTCTGTCATGCTTCTTTAAGAATTGTCTTTCTTAATTGCAGTGATGATGATATCATCAAATTTCTTTTATTCAATGGCTGTGATACTAATTTTGTTTCTCTCCCTTTGTAAAAAGTAGAGTCATACCATACTTTCAAGGAAATTATTATGTGGTCTCTGTCCCATCTAATGTTATAATCTTTTCTTCTGCATTGTTAAATCTATGGTTATTTTAACAGATATAGTATCTCTTTTTAATTCTCCATGACATTACCAGCTTTAAGTCCGTATGCAAAAATGGTTCCATGTTTTCCTTTTGTGTGTGTGAGAGAGTAAAATAGAACTAAAGGTTTCACACAAAGCTCAAATTGGCATTAATTGGGACATTGACTCAGCAATCATTTCCTGAAAGCATAAACATCAAGGCACCCTCTCAGGCCGAAGGGATACAAAGATGGATGTAACATGATTTCTATACTCAAGAGTAAGTCTAATAGCATTTACTCTGATAAGGGCCATTAAAGTCAAAGGATAGTGAGACTGACTAGTTGTTGAAGACTCACTTCTTCCCACTTCCTAGTTAGTTACGTCAACGTCTGGCTCTGAGGCCATTTCCTGCACCATTGTGTACACGTGCAGTCATGTCTTTTCTCCACAACCATGCAGTAAGCATCTTTCAGAACAGTCTAGTTTCTTCCTGTAATTTTAATAAATTTTGGAGTCATCATGTGGCTCACCAGACAGAATTGCATTTGAGAAAATTTCAGTAGTGTAAGAGCAAAAAATAAGTGCAATGTCAGAAACCCAGCTTCGATCCCTGGGTTGGGAAGATCCCCAAGAGAAGGAAATCAGTCCATTCCAGTATTCTTTCCTGGGAAATCCCAGGGACAAAGGAGCCTGGTGGGTTACAGTCCATGGGTCACAAAGAGCCAGACATGACTTAGTGACTAAACGACAACAAGATGATAAAGTTGGTCCCAAGATTATGTAAGGAACTGAATATTTACTTCAAAGTATTAGGACAATCAATGTTAGACTCCAGTTACTAGGAAAACCAGTTAGTCCCCTACAGAAAAATAAAGCTATAACCTTCGGGGTCATCTTGTCTACCACAGAGAAATCTACAAGTCAATATGTAAGTTCGTAGTATTTGCATTTAATTAATTTCAATAAGTAACAAATTCAAACACCAGCATGTTTTCCTAGAGAATGAGATAATTCTTGGGTGGCCCTATTACACAATGAAGCAGCATAACTTTCAGTGGACATATTATATACACTTTTGCCTTATTCCAAGTTTTGAAAATTTTTTGTTAACAAATATAAAGTCTAGTTACAGTGGTAGTTAGGATATAAATATGTTGAAGTAGAAACCCTACCTTCTATGTTTTGAGTATTCCTTGATGTATATATGCAATAACATTAAATAAATATCTAATAAGGACTTCACAGGTGGCACTAGTGTTAAAGAACCCGCCTGCCTCTCCAGGAGATGTAAAAAGATGCAGGTTCAATCCCTGGGTCAGGAAGATCCCTTGGAGGAGGGCATGGCAATCCACTCCCATATTCTTTCCTGGAGTTTTCCATGGACAGCCTGGTGGGCTACAGTCCATAGTGTTGCAAAGAGTCAGAGATGACTGAAGCAACTTAACACATACACAAACACACACACATGCAAATATCTAACAATGGCTTTCCTTGCTAGTTTTTGAGCATAAGGAGATAATATAGGAAAAGTCTTTTCTCTGGAAATGTTCACATGTCAGTGGATATACTCAATACATTCTTGCTGATTGTTGAAAAAGATGCATACTCTATTTATCAAAATATTTAAGAGATTAGATTCTAGCTGCCTGAATCGGAATCCGTATGGCTCTGTGATCTTGGCAAGTCTCTTACTCTTGAGCTTCAGTTGCTTCAATTGTAAAAGAAAGACAAAAATAATGATATACTCACAAAATATATATATTTATTTAATGAGTTAATACTTTAAAAAGAGCCTAGCACACAGTAAGTGTACAATAAGTTTTAGTTAGCTTTATTATTACTACAATGCACTATTGCAAACTGCTTAATGGGATTTCAAAGATGAAACATGGACCTAAAGAATATCATATTAAATGAAGGGAGTCAGACAGAGAAAAGCAAACATTGAATGATATCGTTTATATGTAGAATCTAAAAAAACAGTACAAAGGAACAAAGCAGAAAAAGACAGACACAGAAAACAAACTTATGCTTACCAAATTGGGAAGGGGGGATAAACATGGAATAGGAAATTAACAAATGCTCAATACTGTATATAAAATAAGCAACAAGAAATTACTGTATAGTACAGGGAACTGCATTCAATATCTTGTAATAACCTATAGTGGAATAGAAGAGAAAAAAGAATATAAACATAGACATATATGTGTGTGGGCTTCCCTGGTGGCTCAGATGATGAAGAATCCACAATGCAGGAGACGTGGGTTTGATCCCTGGGTCAGGAAGATTCTCTTGGAGAAGGGAATGGTTCCCCACTCCAGTATTTTTGCATAGAAAATTCCACAGACAGAGGAGCCTGGTGGGTTACAGTCCATGGGGTCTCAAAGAGTCAGATATGACGGAATCACTAATAGTTCAGTTTTCTTTTTCATATATTTGCATAACAATTACTTTGCTCTAGTTGTACAGCTGAAACTAACAAAACATCGTAAATCTACTACAGTTCAATTTAACAAAAAGATGAAACTTGCCCAATCCTAAAATCTTAACAAGAAACCAACACAATGTCTAGTCAATGGAAAATACTCAGTAAAATTTAGTGAGCAGATGAATAAATGAATGAATATTGAATTTATTGTGAAGTCTACAGACAAAGTGACCCATTTCTCCTTACTTCCATATGACAACAGTTTTCCAATGTAGATAGTATGCAGTAGTTAAAACTTCACCATGACTTTTCTAAATTTCTTTAGCCATAACTTCAGTAGGTTAGTTTAACACAACCAGCATACCCATAGACCTAGCATCCTATGACTTGCAAAAAATTACTGAAAATTGAGTTCCAAACAAATTACTGAGCTGAGACTTAATTATAAGAAGTAGAGATACCGAGTAAAATTGTTCCCTAAACATTATTTACTTTTTAGCCCATTGTTTATAACCTTCTTATCCTTCTTCCAATTATCAGCAGAAACCACATTCTCTCAAACAATCCATTTGGCTTTCAAACTACAGAAGCTTGAGTCTGCAGAGCTTATCTTGCTCTAAATGGGGGTGTGTTCTATTGTAAATACATCCTAAAGCATTGAAAACATTGTTTGATTCCAGGTCTTTTTTCTCCCTCCTAGGTTTGTCAAACCACTGAATTGTCAGTGGTGATGCTAAGGCTGAACACACCCAATGAAAAAACCACTGCTTTTAAGTCAGAAGACACTAAAACTCAATTTGCAGGAAGGACAGTTCAAATCTTTGGCATTTAGGATTTTTCCCATTACATCTACACAGAAGTGCCTAAATCCAAGTTTCTGATCTGAACGCTATAATGGGAAAGAGATTATATTTATTTGTAGCAACTCCTACGTAGATGATACCCTTTCTTATTGCCCCTAGAAAATCTTAAAGCCTCCATTATCATGTATATTACACTAATTTTGTATTAACTTACCTGTTTGTCTCTTTTATGAAACAGTGAGATTCTGGAGTATAAAATCCTACTTATTTTTGTAACTACAAATGTTAAAGTGGTGCCCAGCACACATTAGACATTTAATAAATGTTTCCTATGCACAGATAACTTCATTTCCCCCTTTCCTCTAGTTCATCCTCTAAGACTTCCAGCAGTAATCTTTGCTTTGCCCTGTAAACTCAGGTCTGATCTACCCACCTCCAGATTGGCCCAAGGCTACTTTTTACATGAATCCATCTTTATTTATTTATTTTTCTAATTGACAGAACATTGCTTTACAATTTTGTGCTGGTTTCTGCCCTACAACAATGCAAATCAGTTATAATTATGTATATATCTCCTCCCTCTTGAGCCTCCCTCCCTTCTCCCCATCCCACCCCTCTAGGTCATCACTGAGAACCAGGTTGGGCTCCCTGTGTTATATACAGCTTCCCACTAGTTACATATTTTACACATGATAGTATATATATATGTCAATGGTACTTTCTCAATTCATCCCACTCTTTCTTTTCCCTGTTGTCTTTTTAATGCCTCAGTTTGGAAAGGCTTCTTTCCCTTGTGACTCATTTGAAACCTTTTCACTCTTTTAACATTAAGCTTTGCTCTACCTGAGGCAATTGGTCCTTCCTCTTATCTCCCTAAGTGCTTACAGTGATGCCATACTCGAGTCCCACCACGAGCTGCCTCTGCTGCCTTTAATTGTTCCACATGTGCTGCTGATATGCCCAATCATGATGTTTTCTTTTCTTTGTATGCTCCATGATGCCCAGTGCTATATACAGAATAAGAGCTCAGAAATTTTTTTTTTTCAAATTGAGTTTGCTCACGTCTCATAAACTAATCTCTTCCAGGGATGGCAATTGAAAGTGCTTTCTGTAAAATTGAAACCTTAAGCCTAAATATGCCTAGAATATTTGATCATGGCAATAAACCCAGTAATAGATTCCTTTAGTAACCAATTCAAAAATTTTAACCCATGGCTCAATTATAAAACAAAACTAAGAATACTGGTGTTTTAAAAAATCTGTTCCTCCACTCCTTTCCTCCTACCCAGGGTTATCTCGTTGCTAAGGTGTACTTA
Source organism: Bison bison bison (assembly GCF_000754665.1). Classification (NCBI taxonomy): domain Eukaryota; kingdom Metazoa; phylum Chordata; class Mammalia; order Artiodactyla; family Bovidae; genus Bison; species Bison bison. The sequence continues at coordinate 181,249 of NW_011492737.1, forward strand.
ATACAAAAGTTAGTCTGTTTCTTTTTCTTTATTTTTCAGCTTTTTTAAATTTAGAAGAATAGAATACTGTTTAGACGCTATTTAAAAGACATAAATCACATCGCTATGCTTTTCAAAGAGAGGGAAAATTGATTGATAGATTCCTTGTCTCCTCTGAAATCTTCCTTATCTCCTGTCTAATTCATTTATGTAATCACCACCTTCCTTTTCTTCCTGACTTTCCCAACTCTCTCTCTTCTGGCCCCCTCTCTACAAAGTTTGAGAGATATAATTGTTTTCAAAAGTCTTACCTTCCCTGGAGCAAACCTAACCCCAATGAGAGATTTTTGACCCACAGAGGCTTAATATATGTAAATAAAAAAATAAGAGTAAGAGGAAAGTAAAAAAGACTAACCTACTTGGAACAACTGTTCACCAATGACTTCCTGCATGTGTTTTTGGATCCCACAATTGATATGAGAGTCACTATTCATCAGAAACTAAAAGAGAGCATATAACTTCATCCCATTAGCAGTGTAAGAGGTCTTCAAGCCACAGCTATAAAACAGCAGACATATTTCTGTAATATGCACGTTTGGACCACAGTACATACCAGTTGTGGCCCCTCTGCAATGGAAATGGAAATATAAAACCACTAACAACTTACTATTTTCAAATTAAGTTACAAATGAGCCTTGTCATATTTAAATATCAACTCATTAATGCATGATCATGCCTAGATGAGAATAAACACTTCCAGGGCAGACTGCTGCTGGTTGCTGCTACCAGCTGCTGCTGGTTATGCTATCACATAAAGTTGTGGCAATGTTAATACCTGATTTGATTTATATAACACCTCTCTTTCAGAAAGCTCAAGGGCACATACACTTTGGTATATCTCATGGAACCTTACTGTGTCTGCATAGGAAAATTTCACAATTACTAGAACAAAAATACCTCAGCTGTAAAACACTGGTCTCTAATTTAAAGATGAATATCTTCTCTTAGAGACTTGCTGCTGTTGCTGCTGCTAAGTCGCTTCAGTCGTGTCCGACTCTGTGCGACCCCATAGATGGCAGCCCACCAGGCTCCCCCGTCCCTGGGATTCTCCAGGCAAGCGTGCTGGAGTGGGTTTCCATTTCCTTCTCCAATGTATGAAAGTGAAAAGTGAAAGGAAAGTCGCTCAGTCATGTCCGACTCTTAGCGACCCCATGGATTGCAGCCTACCAAGCTCCGCCGTCCACGGGATTTTCCAGGCAAGAGTACTGGAGTGGGATGCCATTGCCTTCTCCATCTTAGAGACTTACAGGATGGCAAATAAACGGCCAGAACTACAGATCAGTAGAGACGGAAAAAATAACTCATCATATTATTAATGTTGAGATTTACATTTTAATGTTATAAACCTATTATCCAATTTTGTGTATACAATTTAATACTTTTGTCTTTTAACTTTTACATTAAAATTAAAAATGATTTATAAACCAGTATTACAGTATTACTGTTTTTCATATTTGTCTGTATATTTACCCTTGCTGCTGCTGCTGCTAAGTCGCTTCAGTCGTGTCAGACTCTGTGCGACCCCGTAGACGGCACCCCCTTACCAGTGAGTTTTATACTATCATATGCTTTCATGTTGCTGCTTAATACTATTTATTTCAACCTGAAGAGCTCACTTTGTCTACATTTAAGTATAAGAAAGTGCTAAAATAAACAACCTATCTTTCAACCTCAAGAAACTAGAAAAATAAGAAGAAATCAAGTGCAAAGTTAGGAAAGGAAGGAAACAAAAATCGCAAAAGACATAAATGAAATAGACTATAAAAGCAATATAAAAAAAGTCACTGAATTAAAAAGTTGGCTTTTGAAGAGATAAAAAAAATTGACAAAACTTAAGCTATACTAACTAAAAAAGAAAGAGATAAAAGACCAAATAAATAAAATTTTATAAAGAAGAAGGAAACTTTACAACTGATGTGACAGAAATAAAAGTGTTCAAAAAAGGACTACCATGAACAATTATATGGCAACAAATCAGATAACCTAGGGAAAAAAGTGGACAAATACCTAGAAATATACAACTGACCTGGACTGAATCATGAAGAAATGGAAAACTGAACACATCAATAACAAATAAGAACTTTGAATCAATAATCAAAAGTCTCCCAACAACAACAACAATGGCAACTACCACCTCAAGATCAGAAGGTTCCACTGGTGAATTCTACCAAACATTTAAAGAAGAATTAGCAACAATCCTTAGTAGAGTCAAACTCATTTTACTAGGTCAGCATTGCCCTCATAGCAAAGCCAATAAGGACACTCTAAGAAAATACAAGTAAGACCATTACAGACCAATATCTTTGATGCACATAAATGCAGCCAGTCTCAAACAAAATACTAGCTAAACCAAATTCAACAGAACATTAAAAGAATCATACACCATGATCAAGTGGGGTTTATTTCTAGGAGGAAAGAATTGTTTGACATATGAAAATTGGCAAATGCTATCTATCATATTAACATAATTAAGAATAAAAATCATATGATTATCTCAAGAGAGGCAAAAAAATAGCATTTGACTAACTCACACTTTTATAATAGAAACACTCAACAAAGGAGATGTAGATGGAATTTAACTCAACATAATAAACGCCATGTAAAAAGTCTTCAGCATATTATCATTGAGTGTAATTCACATGCTGAAGACTTTTCCTCAGAGATCTGCATCAAATCACGGATGCCCACTGTTGCTATATCTATTCAATATAGTGCACTGGAATTCCTAACCACAGTAATTAGGCAATATCAAGAAGTGAAAGGCAGCCAAATCAGAAGGGAAGAAATAAAATTATCTCTGTTTGCAGATAACACATTTTTATACATGGAAAACCCAAAACGTTACACACACACACACACACACACACACACACACACACACACACCTGTTAGAACTAATAAACAAATTCAGTAAAGTTGCAGGGTATAAGCTCAACATACAAACATCAGTTTTATGTCTACACAATGACAATAAACTATCCAAGAAGGAAATGAAGAAAACAATTCTATTTATCATAGTCTGAAAAAGAATGAAATACCCAGGAATAAATTTAACCAAGGTGTTAAAAGGTCTGTATGCTGAAAACTATGAAACACTGATTAAATAAATTAAAGAAACTTTAATAAATGAGAATACATCCAACATTCATGAACTGGAATATATATATATATATATTTCTATTAAAATGCCCATGCTACCTGAAGTGATCTAAAGATTCCGTACTATCCCAAATCAAAATCCCAATGGCATTATTCTCAGGCAAAGAAACAAACTAATCCAAAATTTAATGTGGTATCACAAAATACCACAAATAGACAAAGTAAGTCTTGAGAAACAACAGCAGAGCTGGAGCCATCATACTTCTTCCATTTCAAAATACATAACAAAGCTACAGGAAAAGGTCAGTTTTCATTCCAATCCCCAAGAAAGGTAATGGCAAAGAATGTTCAAGCCACTACACAATTGCACTTATCTCACATGCTAGCAAAGTAATGCTCAAAGTTCTCCAAGCTAGGCTTCAACAGTATGTGAACCGAGAACTTCCAGATGTTCAAGCTGGATTTAGAAAAGCCAGAGGAACCAGAGATCAAATTGTAAACATCCGTTGGATCATAAAAAAAGCAAGAGAATTCTTGAAAAAAACATCTGCTTCTGCTTCACTGACTATGCTAAAGCCTTTGACTGTGTGGATCACAATAAACTGTGGAAAATTCTGAAGAGATGGGAATACAAGACCACCTTACCTGCCTCCTGAGAAACCTGTATACAGGTCAAGAAGCAACAGTTAGAACCAGATATGGAACAACAGACTGGTTCCAAATTGGGAAAGGAGTATGTCAAGGCTGTATATTGTCACCTTGCTTATTTAACTTCTATACAGAGTACATTATACAAAATGCGGGACTAGATGAAGCACAAACTGGAATCAGGATTGCCAGGAGAAATAGCAATAACCACAGATATGCAGATGACATCATCCTTATGGCAAAAGCAAAGAGGAACTAGATTCTCTTGGTGAAAGTGAAAGGAGGGTGAAAAAGCTGGCTTAAAACTCAACATTCAAAAATCGAAGATCATGGCATCCAGTCCCATCATTTCATGGCAAATCAATGGGGAAATAATGGAAAAAGTGACAGACTTTATTTTCTTGGGCTCCAACATCCCTGCAGATGTTAACTCCAGCCTTAAAATTAAAAGATGCTTGCTCCTAAGCCAGTCACAGAAGGCCGAATATTGCATGATTCCACATTGGTATCCAAAATAGGCAAATTCATAGAAGGAAGAATAGATTGGCATTTGCCAGAAGCTGGGAGGAGAGGAAAATGAGACGATGCTGTTCAACATGTATAAAGTCTCAGTTATGCAAGAATGAATAAGTTCTAGAAATTGCCTATACAACATTCTGCCTATAGTTGACAATATAGCAGTGAGCACTTAAACGTGTTAGCAAAGTAGATCTCTTGTCAAGTGTTAATATGTACACACCTATGTATACACACAACCAAAAACAAAGAGACACAAGGAAAATTTTGGAGGTGATGGTTTTGTGGGTATAGGCACACGTCCAAATGCATCAAATTACATACATTAAATATGTGTAGCTTTTTGTATTAAAACTGATTTTAGAAATAATGAAAATAATAAGCTTTATAAACAGAGGGCCTCACAGATTATGTCGCTGGTTCTGTTGGAATTGTATTCCTTTGCTCACACTCTCTAGCTGAATGGACAAAATACTTTATATGTTTCAACTTCGTCTCCTCATGTGTTAAGTGGTCATGGTGATCTTTCACTGTATTTCCTGGAAGAGTCAGTGAGATAATATATGCGAAGCACTTACCCATGTGCCTAAGAAGTATTAAGTATGCAGTGAAGGCTGGTCTCTTTTGTTATTTCTGGTTATGCAGGGTGCTGAGACACAGAAGACTGCCATCAGCTTTCTTGAGTGTTAGGCGGGCAGATCACATCTATACTTACAGCTGCATAGTTCCCTAGTCAAAGAATTTGGACAGCAGTACACAGAATATATGATCTAGGCCATAAGGCAAATACCTCTTACTCTATGAAACCTTCCCTCACAGCCCTCTGGATGCGTGAAAAAATGCCCTAAGCCTTCCTCCTCTGCTTCCCAGTAGCACTGGTACCCACACTTCAAACCGGGCCAAGCCTCAGCTATCAGTGCTTCTCTGGTTTATCACCTCTTCTGTCACCTCTAAAAAGCACCACAGATGTATCTCTATCTTTGAACTTAGAATGTGCTGTGCTCTGGTTTAGAGGTGAGGTGAGATACTTCCTCTCCAAAGGCTTATTTTTTAAAACTTAGGTGTCTATTTTTAATTGGAAGATACATTTGCACCATTTGAAAATTTCCAGATGCCTTTATTATATATGGCCTGTCTTGGTCTTCACCTTGGGCTCACTCGTTTTCAAAGTCAAAGGCAGCAGATGGGTGATCCCAGCACTGGTGTCTTCGCTTCCTTTCCCAAATCCCCCAGGCTATACGTTCTGCTTTTCCTTGTGTAGACTGGAGCTCATGAGACTGTTGCCTAGAAATACAGGGGTGGCTCTAAAGTATTTAAAACATAACAAGAAAATTCCACTCTTTGATTTGAGAAAAGATTGCCCAGAAGGCAAAATGAAAGGATAGTGGGAATATTGAAAACAGACAGGCTCTAAGTTAGGGGAGAAGTACCAAAATAAAAAATAAAATGATGCAAGATATTATTATTTCAGCTTTGACCTAGCTTCATATGACAACTCTCGAAAAAGAATACTAATGTAAAACAGTAGAAGTAGTTGAAGAACTTCAAATATTTTCTGTTTCTTTGTGGAATGGTTGCAAAAGGAAAATTACTTTTGATTATATAGCTCTGTCAGAATCTACTTTCTTATTTGGGGGTTGATGCTTATATCACATTCAAAGTCTGGCAGCATGAGGATTTCTGAAGCTGGCACAAAAGAATAAAGGTGTTTAGATATAATCTCCTAAAACAACAGAGAATTTTGTCCTATACAAGCACCCTGACTACATAGTGGGCTCTATACTGGAATATGTGGTTGGGGGGTCCTTAGAAGGGAAAATGTATTACTATTACAGGTCAAAGTAAAATTGAATTACTGTGCTATGAGGGAAACAAGTCTTCCTCTTACCCTTCCTCTTACATCATATTTCTTGGCTCTGTGACAGTTTAAAGACAAAAGTGATTTGTTTTGATTCCACAAGCTTATTTCAAAAGTTGTATCCAACCATTTAAAGCCCAACTCATGAATACTAAGTATGCAGAAAATAGTTTAAATACTATCATGACCTTACTCTGTTAATAATGGGGATTGAAGAGTATAATTTAGAACACTTCCTACAGTACCACTTAACCTTTGAGTCTTTCTAATGTCCAGGTCTGATCATTCTCTACTGGGCTGGATGCCCATTAAAGATCCACTCCCTATACCCTGTAAGGCCTGGTTCTCAGCTTGGATTAGAACAGGAACTACACCACTGACTGACTCAACAATAGTCTCTAGCTCACCCAGCAGACTTGACACTTGTCCACCTTCCTAATTACATGAACCAATTTCTTATAATAAATCTCTTTCTGTAGATGCATATCCTGTTGCCTTTGTTTCTCTGAAGAATCCTAATTATCCTGTCTTTCAGGTAATAATGGAACATGTTGTCTATGGGGGCACAGTTCCTAACACCCTGACTTGGATCTGTTTGGGGCAAGAACTTGAACATTTTTTGGTAAAATAACTTATTAATTCTTTACTTCAGGTTTAAAAAGCAAAAGGTTTTTATTTCTGTTTTTTCTTAAAAAAATAAAACAACTAAACACAACTATCAAAGTTCTATGCTCTATATGAAAAGGAGTATCACATTACACCATGGTCATCTTTTGAGCACAAAACCAGCCTTTTGTGGTTTCTTAGAAGGACAAATGTAGCCACCAGCAGATTGTATCCCTGTTAGTAAGGAGGGTTATACAATATTTTTTTTCCTGTTGCTTGCCTCATATTTACAAAGGAAACTTAGAAACCATCTCTGTGAGACAGAATGTGTTTTATGTGTGATTGTGGGGGTAGTTGGTTCTAAGCATATTATATGTACATGTTTGCACAATCTCTTCCTTGCTTTCCCATGAACCTCAGTTGCTCAGCCTATGCCTTAAATACATATTTGTTAATGAATACTTTTCAGTTCTTCTCCAAAATCTGTGTCGAGGTCTCATAATCATAAATTGCCCCTCTCAGAGTTTTATAAAATAGTGTTTAGATATATAGTGTTAGATAAAATAGTGCTTCTTTATTTCCATAACAAGAACCTTAAAACCTGTGTCTTAAAATCTTAAAACCAAAAAGATGCACAATCAGAAGCAATAGGAGATCCCCCAAAGAAGAAGAAAGACAGTTTCAGCTTTCTCTACTTTAAACCCAAAGCCTATGACAACTTTAACCATTCTCTCTCTAGTTGTCACTCACAGGACCTCAGCAAACTGACACAGAGTCAGCGTCACCTCTCTGCAGATTTCTGTGAATGAACAAGCCAAGTTCAAACAGAGACAGCTTTTAAATGGTGAGCATCATAAGTTAGAAGACATAGAGGACCTGATCATATTATCATACCCCTAAACCTGCTTTGTAGCTGGAAGCTAGACAGTTCTGAGAAAACTCTTTTCCCCCTCAATAGTCCTGGATCCTTGTTGGTTCTTTGGTGCAGACAGAAGGAGCCTTGTAATGGTAGAGAGAGGCCTGGACTCCAGTCCCAAAGCTCCTACAACATTAAGCAAAAGAATAAATCAAAATAGTGATTTTAAAAAATCATAGGAGGGTTCAGGATGGGGAACGCAGGTATACCTGTGGCGGATTCATTTCGATATTTGGCAAAACGAATACAATATTGTAAAGTTTAAAAATAGGTTCGATGCACGATACTGGATGCTTGGGGCTAGTGCACTGGGATGACCCAGAGGGATGGTATGGGGAGGGAGGAGGGAGGAGGGTTCAGGATGGGGAATGCATGTATACCTGTGGCGGATTCATTTTGATATTTGGCAAAGCTAATACAATTATGTAAAGTTTAAAAATAAAATAAAATTTAAAAAAATTAATTAAATTAAATTAAAAAAATAAAAATAAAAAATCATAGCATATTCTTTTCTTTAAATTAAACCTTACACCAAAATTCAGAATATAAAACAGATAAAAGTGGCACCTCACTGAAGGATTGCCCATAGGCCTTAGGACAGTTCCTCCAAATAATTAATGCATAGTTTGTAAACCAATGGTCTTGATTTAGAGAGGACCCTGATCCAGCTTCAAAGCCTTTGCATATAATATAGATTTCTGGGCTCTCTTCCAGATCATTGGACTCAGAACCTCAGAAAACCATACTTTCCACAAGCCCCTGGTTAATTCTTAAGGTGCCCAGTTGGCTGATATGAATCAGCATTTGAAACTACTCTAGTTGAATCTGTCTAAACAATCAGTGCCACTAAATACATAACTTATGATTCCCTCCCCACAGTACCAGAGTACTTTTACTAGCTTCAAGTTGCCATGCTGAAAACAAATGACTTGTAAATTGTGCAACGTTCCACCTGGGTTAGACATGCTTTTGTGATAACAGGCAAATAATGAATTATTTGCAAAAACTTTCTATCCCTAACCTCCGTGCAAAAGTGTCTTGTTTTACCATCAGAAGCTTCTTGCTGATTCTTTCAAATGATGTTATCTCTCCTGAAAGACTAAAAAGGGCCACAAAAATGCATCCCACAAATAAATATAGGAGATGTACCTCCTGAGTCCTAATCCAGGAATGGTTTCCAGGGTATTGTGAATTATTCATTTGGGGAAACACTGAAACCAAAAACATCACACAGTGCCAACAGTCAAAAAGAAAGTAATACGTGTACAGAAAGTGGTATGATTCTTTGTCTGTTAGAAGCATTGAATGAAGCATTCAACTCACAGCTACTGTGACTTTTACTGTTTATTGTCATTATTAACAGAAACAGGTTAAGACACTTTCAGATTCTATAGGTCTGGAAAATTGTTTAGACAAGGAAGATCTGTGTGTATGTAATAAATGCAAAAATATGCTGTAGCTACCTCTGATTAAAAGAGAGGGGCATGTTTGGACTCTACAGTAGTAATTCTTTATTTTCAGCTTGAATCAAGATCACCTGGAGGGCTTGTTAAAGCCCATATTGCCAGGCTCCACCTAGAGTTTCTGCTCCTGTAAGTCCTAGAAAGGGCCTGAGACTTTGCCTTTCTAACAAGTGATGCTGATACTGTTGGTCCAGAAGTGCACCTAAAGAAGCCCTGCACTGATGTAGGATCACACTCCATGATGCTCTGAGAAATGTCCTTTGTAGCCAAGGCCAAAGGCTATGATTGCAGAGGAATGGTCCTTAAGATTTTTCAAGTATGCATTAACAGCCCCATTCCGAGCTAAAACTGGTTCATCAAAAACACATTCAAACGCCCCAAGTCCTTATTGAGACATATGGTGCAATGATCAGATTATTTTCTGTTGCAAAACTGACAAATAAAACTCATACGTCTTGATGCAGTATAAGTAATTTATTGTCTTAATTGGGAAATCCAAGACAGGTGGTTTCAAGGCACAGCACAATATGGTCCGAGATTGCACTCGTGTCTCCTGCAACAGACGACTCTTCAAGAGGCAAAAGAGAAGACATCTCACAGCTCATGATCCACCGGGAAGAGAGCACTGTCTCCCGGTGTCCTCGAATGAAATCACACTGAAGGTCTATGTTGGCCATACTGGTAACGCCCATATTTTAGACCAATCACTGAACAGAGTGAGCAGGCACAGGATTGGCCAGCCCTTGGTCACATGTTCATAGTGCCTGCAAGAAAATTGACGGCTTTGCGTGAAGGTGCCCCTGAAGTATATGTAGGGGTAGTCGGCACCACGACAGGAAAACATAGTATCTAACAAAGAAGACTGTGTGTTGAAATGGAGATTAAATGCCTGGGATGTAGAGAGAAGAGTATGAGTGGTGAAGACACGGAACTGAGACCAGAAGAGCGGTGGACTCCAATTCCAGTGATTTCAAACCTGCACGAGTCCTTCCCCCAGCACCCTCGGACAAAACTCTTACCACGAAACAGTCTTTCACTTTGTTTGGTGATGCCCTGTTCCTGTCGCCATGGAGCCTCCTCTTGCCTGGAATTCTGCATCCTGCTGCTGGCATCCCAGAACTAGTTAACACATAAGCCTTTATCACATACCACATACTTAATATATTATTGAAGAAATAAGTGGCGAAAAAGAAGGACCCGACTGACTGAAATTTGGGTGAGTCAAGTGAGTTTTCTGAGCTCATTTTTTTTTTTAACCTTTAAAAGAATGAATGCATTTTCTGGTTATTCTTAAGGGCAGTTTTGAGAATTAAACATAATATATACATGCCTCTGGAAACTGACAAAAGCACAGATGTCAGGTGTTGTTCTAAGGATGTTGTGTAAGATTTGTTGGCAGCCTACATATTAGGACAGCTAATTAATATTGCAAAGTAAAAAGCCAGCAATATTGCCTGATGTGGCTCTCCCAAACAGCTCAAATATTATAATGGTCCTTTACTTCTTCTCTGCTACCTAGCTCAACTCAGAGGTTTTATTTAAAATCCTGAGGGTTAGAGGGTTAGGCATCTCCATGGTGTTCATTTCCCCAGGTGATTGTCATGTGCAGCCAGGGCTGAGAAGCAGCAGCCACATCATGTGGTACCAGAGCCTCACTGATACCTACCTGCGGGCTCTTTGCTTCTCGAAAATAGGCTTCTCAAAAATAGGCTTCTCACTTGATTTCAGGTGAGATTTTAAGCCTCAGGTGCAGCGCATGAAATTGTCATTTCCCTTAAGTCAGCATCTTCCCCTTCAAGAGTATGACAGGCCACTTTTGTAACAGTCTCTCAGGCATAAAATCTCTTCCAAATGTGCCTTTCTTGCAGGGCTCCGAAGCAAAAACAAAGCAGTTTAACCCTATAGTTACATTGATGACACACACGAGAGATGACATTTTTGTCCACAAGCTTTGCATTTATTAAAATTTACTCTTGTTTCTAAATACTTAGAAGAGTTAAGAGAGAGAGGCACAGAGACCAACTTAACTTAGCCCTGAAACCTTGTAATATGAGCTCTAATTACAGAGGTAGTCTCAGTTTGTCCAGTATTCTTTGCCAAAGGTAACTGGGTTGGAATAATGGTTACAAAGCATTCCTTTCGCTTCATATGATTAAAATATTATTGACTTCCTCCTATGTTCCAGGCAAAGTATTATTTTTTTGAGTTAGTAGGAAACAGAGAAGGTAAACAAATATGAAAACAAATACTCAAGCTTTCTGCTCCCATCAAAACGTTACAAGGACAGATTTTTTTAGGATAGAGTTTCTCAACTGCAGCAATTTTACAGAAAATTGGTATTAATAACGACCGTAACTAATGAATAATAATTTCAATTATGCTATCACTGTGTGCCAGGCACTGCTTCAGGATTGGGGGTATATGATTATATTTAATTCTCATCACTCAGAGAGTTGAGATAATTCACTCATGGTTGTATTGATAATAACTGACAGCTAGGGTTCCATTCTCTGTCTTTCTTTGGAATAATAGCCTCTATACTGTGCCCTTTTTTCTTTTTTAAAAAAATATTTATCTTTATGTATTTGCCTCTGCAGCATCTTAGTTGTGGCATTTGGGATCTTTGATCTTGTTGCTCTTTAGTAGTGGCATGTGGGATCTAATTCCCCAACCAGGAATTGAACCTGGGCCCCCTGCAGTTGAAGTGCAGATTCTTAGCCACTGGACCACCAGGGAAGTCCCTACTGTGCCATTTTAAAAAAAAAAAATGTTTTTTGGGAAAGTTGAAGTTCTGTGAGGTAGGGTTTGCATGATGCATGAGTCATAGAGGTAAACCAGATCAGTGGGTTTCAATGCCATCAAGGCCTGAGAGTCCTGATTTTGCATAACAACCCTGGGGTGAAGGCCCACATGTTCTAACTCCCAGTTAAGGACTACCATCTCAGCTCCCCGAGAGGATTCTAATATCAAATTCCCAGCATGTCAGAACTAGGCTTAGCACTGTCCATAGAGAGAGCACCTCCCTTGCAGAGGAGTATAGCCCAATGGATGAATCCCAGGAAGTCTTCCCCACTAGTACAATTTATGCTTTTTCAAATTAGCAATTTTTAATTGGTAGGCTGTACAGATTTCTGGGGATCCTTACAGAACAAAAGGGACAGGAAGTGTGTGTGGGCCTTGAGAATGCTTTATAATTCCACATAAAGTTTTGCTTATGAATGAAGAAAGAAGCAATTTGCTCAGAGGTCACTACCTATGAGCCTCCCTTGTGGCTCAGCTGGTAAAGAATCTGCCTATAATGCGGGAGACCTGGGTTCAGTCTCTGGGTTGAGAAGATCCCCTGGAGAAAGGAAAGGCTACCCACTCCAGTATTCTGGCCTAGAGAATTCCATGGACTATACAGTCCATGGGGTCAAAAAGAGCTGGACACGAATGAGCGACTTTCATTCACCACCTATAACACCAGCCCTCTTGGCACGCAAGCCCTTTGTTTATTTCTCTGGAGCAGCACTCCCCAGCTGTTTTGGTACCAGGGACCAATTTAATTGAAGACAGTTTTCCACAGACTGAGGGTGAGGGGAATGGTTTTGGGATGATTCAAACACATTATATTTATTGTGCACTTTTTTTCTAATCTAATGCTGCTGCTGATCTGACAGGACATACAGGTTTGTGGCCCGGAGGTTGGAGATCCCTGCTGTAGCGCACCAGTGTTCCTCTTGCCACGGAGTCTTGACATATGCCACCCTCCTTGCCAAAAGTGTTCAACTCCCCAACCTCATGCTCCCCTGAAACTCACTCTCAGAAGGCAAGCTGCATCATGCCCACCAAGTCATCAATGTCACCTCCTAATGGTAGCCCTTCTGACTTCTCTGAGGAGACCAAATCCCCCTACTCTTGATTCATATACTCCGTTCATTCACTTTGGGGTACATCTATTTTTAATTTCTTCCTTGTATTAGGTGCAGTTCTTTGTATCAGGAACACACGATATGTAACAAACAAGGTCTCTCCTCTTAACATGATAATATTTTCCATTGTGCTGTTATTGAAAGTGGGGTCTAGCTATTACCCCTCTGAAGCTACTCTAAAGAGGCAAAGTTGGTGGAAAAGAACGCTTTATTTTAGAGGCCAACAACATGATGAGGGATCAGGGCAGACTCCTGTCCAAAGGTCAACTCCCCCACCCCACTGTCTCCCCCATGGACAGTCTTGCCCACAAAAAGTGGGCAAGAGCTTTTATGGATGGAAGGAGGGGGCTGCATACAATGTACTCTGACAGTCATCTTGAAATTGGTCACAGTGTGGACTGCTCAGCATTAACTTTATTGCTGTAAGTACAGTTAGTCTTCATTCTAGGGTCTGTTAGTTGCCATTTCGTTGAGGCCAGTTCTTGGGACTGTGGCAGACAGCTCATGTCATTGCTATAGTCTGGTCATCATTTAGTTAACTCCTTCCACCTGCTGGGAGTTTTAGTATCTACAAGACAGCTCACAGGATATATGGTTCAGAATATTATCTGTAGCTGTTGAGGAGGAACCAATCAAATTCACTTGAATTTGCTTACCGATTAAGTTATTATTATTTTTTCCTATTGGACTACTTTCCTTTGCTTCTGTATTTTCTCACTTCTCCAATGAAAATTATCTTTTGGCTAAAGTTTTTCTACAAGCAAAAGGCAAGCAGACTGGAATCGACATATATACAGTATTATATATAAAATAGATAACTAATAAGAACCTATTGTATACCACGGGAAACATGACTGAATACTCTGTAATAACCTATGTGGGGAAAGAATCTAAAATATATGTATAACTGATTCGCTTTACAGCAGAAACACAACAGTGTAAATCAACTATACTTTAATAATTCTTTTTTTTTAAAGGCAAGTGGAGGATGGGGATAGGGGGTGGGGTAAGGACCATGGAGTCCTAGCTCTGTTTCAGTGCTAAGCTGAATAATGAATAATTTGGCTTCTTGAGTGGCACTCGTGGTGAAGAATCCGCCTGCCAATGACACAAGAGACGCAGATTTGATCCCTGGGTTCGGGAGATCCCCTGGAGTAGGCACTGGCACTGTACTCCAGTATCCCAGTCTGGAAAATCCCACGGGCAGAGGAGCCTGGCAGGCTACAGTCAATGGGGCCACAAAAATTCGGACACAACTGGGCGACTGAGCATGGATCATTCTAAGAGGCATAGATGTGAAGAACAGACATGTAGACACTGAGAGGGAAGAGAAGGGTGGAATGAACTGGGAGATTAGGATTGACATATATAAACTACCATGTATAAAATAGATACCTAGTGGTAAGCTTCTGTACAGTACAGGGAGCTTTGTGATCACCTGGAGAGATGGGATGAGGGTGGGGTGGAACGGAGGTCCAAGAGGAAGGGAATATATGTATACACTTGGCTGATTCACTTCATTGTAAAGCAGAAACTAACACAACATTGTAAAGCAATTATACTCCAATAGAATCACTTCTTGTGGTTACACTAATATTACATGAAATTAATAAAATAAGGTAATGTGTTGGAGCATCACTATGTTCTTAATTTAGGTGGAGTCATAGTGAAAGCCTCCCTGAGGAAGTAGTGGTTGATTGAGAGCTGAAACATGAGAACACAGCAATGGGAAGAACTGAAGTGAACCCAGGAGGGAAAAATCAGGTGTAAAGGCCCTGGCAGGAGTAGAGGAACTACTGAGGCACCTTTGAGGCTGAGAAAGAAGGTAAGCCAGTAGACGTAGAGCATGGAAATATGGGAGGCTGTGGCTGGAGGTTGAGCCCAGATGACTTGTATTGTTTATCGGAAATGGAATCGTGGTTTTATTCTGGGAGTGGTAGAAAGTCAGCGGAAAGTTTTAAATAAGATGATTACTTGACTTTATGAACATTTTAAGAAGTCATTGGCAGCTGAGAGCATAGTTTCAAGGGCAACAGTGAGACAGTAAGACCCATTAGAAGTAGTTCCATTCAAGTTTTTAATCAAGTTAAGAGACAGTGGCTCTCCTTGGAATATAACAGTATACATGAAAGCAAGCACTGGAAATTGGGATGTAATTTGGAAGTTGAATCAGCAGAACTTCCTAATGCCTTAAAACAGGGGTCCCCAACCTACATAATCTAATGCCTGATGATCTGAGATGGGGCTGATGTAATAATAATAGGAATAAGATGCACAACAAATGTAATGTACTTGAATCATCCTGAAGCCATTCCCCTACTACCCCCCAATCTGTGGAGAAATTGTCTTCCAGGACACTAGTCCCTGAAAAGATGTGAAAGGGTAAAATAAAGGAATCTAAATTCTTTGGGTTTTGGTGTGAGCACAGGCGTTGCCATTTTCTAAAATGGGGAATTCTAGGGCGAAGTTTTAGCTTGGTCAAAAAGAAATTGTGATTTCAGACTGAATTTTAAATCATTATAAATAGGCTCAAAAACATCTTTATTAATCAAAAGAGGAGCCATTATAATCAACACATTTTGCCAGCAAAAAGAAAGTTTATTTATTCCTTTAGCGTAAAAATGCACGCTTCAGGATTTGATGAACTCTTGCAAAGCATTTTCTGGCTCCTGCTGGTGTGGAAGCATTTTGCCTGCAAAAAGTTATTGAGGTGCCTGAAGAGGTGGTAGTTGGTTGGCAAGAGGTCAGGTGAATATGGCAGATGAGGCAAAACGTGGTAGCCCAATTCGTTCAACTTTGGAA
>NW_011492737.1:197279-248156 GCF_000754665.1 Bison bison bison
ATCAAACAGTGACCATGACCTTTTTTTGGTGTGAATTTGGCTTTGGGAAGTGCTTTGAAGCTTCTTCTCGGTCCAACCACTGAGTTGGTCATCTCCAGTTGTCATATAAAATCTACTTTTAGTCAAACGTCACAATCCAATTGACAAATTGTTTGTTGTTGTTACAATAAGAGAAGACAACACTTCAAAAAACGATTTTTTTGATTTTTCGACCAACTCATGAGGCACGCACTTATCAAGCTTTTTCACCTTTCCAGTTTGCTGCAAGTGTCTGAACCTCCATAGAATGGTTGACGTTGAAGTCTTTGGCAACTTATTCTGTAGTTGTAAGAGAATCTGTTTGGATTTTCCCTTCATTTGATTGTTGTCAGCTTCCAATAATTGACCCTACACGCCTCATCTTTTTTTTTTTTTTTTAATATTTTCCTTCACCTGAATTTTATTTCATTTTTTAAAAATTTATTTTAATTGAAGGGTAATTACTTTACAATATCGTGGTGGTTTTTGTCATGCATCTACATGAATCAGCCATGGATGCACATTACATTCCTTATCTTTAAGGCTCTTGTCTCCTTTGCGAAACCTCTTGAGCCACCACTGAACTGTACATTCATTAGCAGTTCTTGGGCCAAATGTATTGTTGATGTTGCAAGTTGTCTCTGCTGCTTTATGACCCATTTTGAAATCAAATTTAAAAATCACCTGAATTTGCTTTTTGTCTAACATCATTTGTATAGTCTAAATATAAAATAAATAAAGTAATAATTAATCAGCAAAAAAACAAAGTGAAAATTGTGCATTAAAATGATGTATCATCCATGGGGTTGCAAAGAGTTGGACACGACTATGCACACATACATAGTATAACATGATATTTATTGACGAATATATTCCAATATCAAACAGGAAAATTCAACAGAGTAAAAGTGCACATATTGTTGTACCAACCTAATAGGTGAAGGAGTAGGGATCTTGGAAATCAATAGTTCTATTTTATATCTGTTCTGGGTGCCTGTTAAGATAGTCAAGTGGCAGGATCAAGTGAGCAATTGAGCCCTGAGATGGAGCAGTCATGATGAGGGAAATTTGTTTGAATGTCAGCCTACTGATGACATTATAGCCCTGAAGTCTGATGAGTTCGCTTAGTAAGAGAACAATCATGAGTTCTAAGACTGAACCCTGAAGCACTCCAAAGTAAAAATTGAGCAGAGAACCAGCAAAGGATACAGAAAATAACAAGTGAGAAAGGAAAAGAATAACAACAACAACAAAAGATAGTGTATAGAAAGTATAGTGTTCTTGAACCTACATAAATGAAAACACCTTAAAGATTAACAGAAACACCTGTAACTTTTATTGCAAACCTCTTAAATAATGATTTGCTGTTTTGCAGATGAGAAAAATGTACTTTGAAAATGAATCAGTACATGAGGCTCAGGGAGGGAGTCTACTTAAAGGGCCCTAAAAGGGGATGAGTAATATGACACTATTTTTTTTTTCTAGTTTAAAGAATAAATAAATGCTTGAATGATTAATTATCATTTTCCTCGGAGATTGGTCAGCCCTGAGTAATGGACCTGCATGCAGGAGAAAGATCTCTGAGCAGAGATCTGCACGTCACAGAGAGATGAAGCTGACACAGTCTCAAGCATGCAGACTCAAAGAGCAAACATTCCATGGTAGTTGGTCCAGACCTTTTTGTCTTTGCATCCTCTCCACCCACTACCAGTTACTCCAGCTTTTACTTCCCTCTGCATTAGCATGTGAATCATAGCCATATGAATCTTACCTGGAAATTATGTGTATATGTAAAATACACATATGTGTACATCTAAAATACACATATGTGTACATCTAATATACTTGTGTATATTACATGAATATGTACAATAGATATACTATATCTGTATACTATATGTATACTTTAGGATGTGTATACATTTTATATGTATATCTTGGAAATTATATGTGTATATATAATGTATGATTTATGTGTATAATATATATCTATGTACACATATTTTGTATACATATATATATCTTACTTGGAAATTATACGTGCTGTGCTAAGTTGCTTCAGTCATGTCCAGCTCTTTGAGACCCCCTGGACTGTAGCCCATCAGGCTCCTCTGTCCATGGGATTCTCCAGGCAAGAACACTGGAATGGGTTGCCATTTCATACTCCAGGGTATCTTACCGAACCAGGGGTCGAACTCACATCTCTTGTGTCTCCTGCATTGGCAGATGGATTCTTTACTATTAGCCCAATACGTGTTTCAGGTCAGTTCAGTTGCTCAGTGGTTCCAACTCTACGCGACCCCGTGGACTGCAGCACGCCAGGCCTCCCTGTCCATCACCAACTCCCAGAGTTTATTCAAACTCAATGTCCATCGAGTCAGTGATGCCATCCAACCATCTCATCCTCTGTCATCTCCTTCTCCTCCCACCTTCAGTCTTCTCCAGCATCAGGGTCTTTTCAAATAAGTCAGTTCTTCGCATCAGGGGGCCAAAGTATTGGACATAGGTCTTCAGCATCAGCATCAGTCCTTTCAATGAATATTCAGGATTGATTTCCTTTAGGATGGACTGGTTGGATCTCCTTGCAGTCAAAGGGACTCTCAAGAGTCTTCTCCAACACCACAGTTCAAAAGCATCAAATCTTCTGTGCTCACTTTCTTTACAGTCCAACTCTCACATCCATACATGACTACTGGAAAAACCATAGCTTTGACTAGACAGATCTTTGTTGTATACATATATTGTATTTATATATAATATATGCTCTCTCTCTATATATATGTGTATATACGTATGTATGTATTACAATACCTACATTGTGTTATACCTTTTTTCCTCACCTGATCAACCTATCTGCAATAATAAGAATAATCTAAGTCCTTAATTATGATCTAGTGTTCTAAGTCCCTAATTATGAAGCCTATACTGTATCAGGCTTTGTTGGAAAATTCACAAACCATGAGCTCTTTCTGGCAAAGTAGTAGAGAAGTTACACAGATAATTTAATATGCATAGCTAGTTTAATTGTCTCCAAAATTAATATTCCTGTTCCATAATAACTTTCTTTAGGAATTAATCTTCTAAATAATTCTCAGTACTCTACTTTGTTTTATTCCAGCTGACTTAGCCCTTCTCTTAATACTTCCAGATACCCACATAAAATTAAGTTAAAAAGCTTTTCTTTCCTTTCTTCCAGAAACTTACTAAACATCAAGAGATTGGCAAAGATAATTTGTGAGTCATTCACATTTTTGGTTGCTTTTTTCATTTTCATACTGGCTGCTGTCAGTTTTCACTCTCCAGATAAACGTTATAGATGAAGACAAGAGTTTTTAAAATGAGGCTGCTTCACACTTGTTACACAATATTTGTATGAGTAACTATCCTGCTCCCATCAGTGATCGTGGGCATTAAAACCATTCCCAGTAATCAGTAGATATAAAATGCCATCCCTGAATGTTGGCTGATTTTAAAAGAAATAATTATCTGATACTTTTTTGAAAATACGTTAAGGATTTTTTTTTAACGTATCTAAATATCTTGAAAATACCTAAGTGATCTTTTTTGTTGTTCAGTTGCTCGGTTGTATATGACTCTTTGCAACCCATAGACTGCATCACACCAGGATTCCCTGTCCTTGACTATCTCCCGGAGTTTGCTCAAACTCCTGTCCAAGTCAATGATGCCATTCAACCATCTCATCCTCTGTCACCCCCTTCTCCTCCTGCCCTCGATCTTTCCCAGCATCAGGGTCTTTTCTAATGAGTCAGCTCTATGCATCAGGTGGCCGAAGTATTAGAGCTTCGGTGTCAGTCCTTCCAATGAACACCCAGGACTGATCTACTTTAGGATGGACTGGTTGGATCTCCTTGCAGTCCAAGAGAGTGTTCTCCAACACCACAGTTCAAAAGCATCAGTTTCTCAGTGCTCAGCCTTCTTTATGGTCCAACTCTCACATCTGTACATGACTACCAAAAAAAATAGCTTTAACTATATGTACCTTTGTCAGCAAAGTGATGTCTCTGCTTTTTAACATGCTGTGTAGGTTTTTCATAGCTTTTCTTTCAAGGAGTAAGCATCTGTTAATTTCATGGCTGTAGTCACTGTCTAGAGTGATTTTGGAGCCCAAGAAAATAAAGTCTGTCACTGTTTCCATTGCTTCCCCATCTATTTTCCATGAAGTGATGGGACCAGATGCCATGATCTTAGTTTTTTGAATGTTGAGTTTTAAGCCAGCCTTTCACTCTTATCTTTCTGCCATAAGGGTGGTGTCAGCTGCATATCTTAAATTACTGGTATTTCTCCGGGCAATCTTGATTCCCACTTGTGCTTCACCCATCCTGGCGTTTCACATGATGTACTCTGCATATAAATTGAATAAGCAAGGTGACAACATATAGCCTTGACGTACTCCTTTCCCAATTTGGAACCAGTCTATTGTTCCATGTCTGGTTCTAACTGCTGCTTCTTGACCTGTATACAGGTTTCTCAGGAGGCAGGTAAGGTGGTTTTGTATTCCCATCTCTTTCAGAATTTTTCACAGTTTATTGTGATCCACACAGTCAAAGGCTTTGGCATAGTCAATAAAGCAGAAAAGATGTTTTTCTGAAACTCTCTTGCTTTTTTGATGATCCAGCGGATGTTGGCTGTGTTTAAGTTAAATAAGCACAGTGACAATATACATACAGCCTTGACATACTCCTTTCCCTATTTGGAACCAGTCTGTTGTTCCATGTCTGGTTCTAACTGTTGCTTCCTGACCTGCATACAAATTTCTCAAGAGGCAGATCAGGTGGTCTGGTATGCCCACATCTTGAAGAATTTTCCAAAGTTTGTTGTTATCCACACAGTCAAAAGGCTTTAGTGTAGTCAGTGAAGCAGAAGTAGATGTTTTTTCTGGAATTCCCTTGCTTTTTCTATGATCCAACAGATGTTGGCAATTTGATTTCTGGTTCCTCTTGCCTTTTCTAAATCCAGCTTGAACATACACAATTTCTCAGTTAATGTACTGTTGGAGCCTAGCTTGAAGGATTTTGAATATTACCTTGCTAGTGTGTGAAATGAGTGCAATTGTGTGGTAGTTTGAACATTCTTTGGCATTGCCCTTCTTTGAGATTGGAATGAAAACTGACCTTTTCCAGTCCTGTGGCCACTGCTGAGTTTTCCAAATTCTCTGGCATATTGAGTGCAGCACTTTAACAGCATTATCTTTTAGGATTTGAAATAGCTCAGCTGGAATTCCATCACCTCCACTAACTTTGTTCATAGTAATGCTTCATAAGCCCCACTTGACTTCACACTCAGGATGTCTGGGTTGAAGTTTACTTCATATTTGATAAGTAAAACTCTGTCAGTAAAGAAGCATTGTCTGTTGTTTTGTGTTGGAAAATAGTGTTCTCTCCCTTTTTTCTGCAAGTATAATTAGATTAAACTTTCCTGAGCAGAAAAAAGAGATTCACAACAGCTTTTGCTAAGGTTGTTTTCTGTTTGACAATTGTATGAAATGCTATAGAAATCAGACCTTTTGGTGGGCGGGGGATGGGGGGGAGGTGGAATTAAAAACTCAAAGTAGATTCACCCAATAGAGGAACTAAAATACTCATAGTTGGGCCTGGATAAAACTTAGGGCTTTCTTCCCATCTCCGAGTTTCTCTTTTATGTCATCTTCCATCACAAGTACTCTTCCCATATGGTGGCATCTCTACTAAATTCCATAATCTCAGTGAAATGAATACCCCTCTTTCCTCAAATTTCCACCAAATTATTGGCATCTCCTTTATTCCAGTAGATTTGGGCCACTTCTTAGTGGTCAGGAGTTTGGAACCTTCTGATAGTCCAAGCTATTACAATGTACTGACCACCTAAAATAAATTAGTAATAGAGAAAGATAGTTTGCTGGAAAAAAATGGAAATTTTATTTTAAAAAAAATTCAGGGATTGTTGGTTTGGGGTAGGATTTTTTTTTTTCCCCGTGGATGAGCAAATGTTTATAGTCTGTATACATGTACATTTCATTTTTCTTTGGGAAACACAAAAAAGCATATCCATTTGATCCTCAAGTCAGTGCAGTTTGACACATTCTGAAATGGGCTGTTTGCTGTTACCCTTAATGTAGTCATCAAAGGCAGCAAGGCAATGTAGTTAAGATCCTTGCTGCAGTCATACAGGTCCCGACTAGCTGTGTGACCTTGGACAAGTCACTTAACTTGTCTGAATCTCTAGATTCTTGCCTGTATAGGAAGTTAAGGTCAGTATCTGCTATAAAGGGTTGCTTTGAAGATTACAGGCCCTAGCAAATGTATTTAGACCGGTGCCTGGCACAGACTCATGCTGGGAAAAATGCTTGCTGTATTATTATCATAAAGACTCTTTGAATGAAGCTGTAAAAAAAAAAGACAAACCACAAGCCTGACCTAACAGGCAGCCACTGAAAGGAGGGTCGATTGGCAAGGCAAGACCTCTGAGATAAGCTGCATCCAACCCTGGGAACAAGACTTCTTTTTCAATAACAGATTTCTACCAGAAAACCAAGAAAAAAAAGTCTTTTGTTTCATAATTTGTGGACAAATTATCTCAGACATCTAGGATATAGTGCACCCTCAATGATTATATCATATTTACTTCATTGAAGTGACTTCAACTCTAACTCTAAATGCTTTTCCGCATAGATCATACTCTTTCCTTCTGATAATAATTTCATTTCCTGATTTAAACATAACCTTACATAAAAAGAGTGTAGCCACCCTGCTTTTATTTACAAACCAAGATGCCACTTGTTTTCTGGGATTTGACTCTCCCCAAGTTCTATTCTTTTTTTTAAATTTTATTTTATTTTTAAACTTTACAAATTGTATTAGTTTTGCCAAATATCAAAATGAATCCACCACAGGTATATATGTGTTAAGCTCATAGTTTATTACCAAAAAGGTATTATATAGAAATTCAATTTTAAGCAATAAGAACTTTAAAGATACTGACTCCATGTATGAAAACTAGGATTCAGAATTGGTGACGAAATCCACAGTAGTTTTGTGGTAGCATGTCTAAGGACTCATGGAAACTTGCTAAAAGGAACATACATTGAAGTGTCTTAAAAAAACAAAACTATAAAATGCTATGAATAAGTTTTTTTTATTGTCTGAAAAACCAAGAATATCAAGTATTGGGGGTTATTCTGTAAGGTTGGATTTTCCTCCAGTTTTACAGACATATAATTGATAGAATATCAGTTCTAATGAGGTGGATGAAACTGGAACCTATTATACAGAGTGAAGTAAGCCAGAAGGAAAAACATCAATACAGTATACTAACGCATATATATGGAATTTAGAAAGATGGCAACAATAACCCTGTGTACGAGACAGCAAAAGAGACACTGATGTATAGAACAGTCTTATGGACTCTGTGGGAGAGGGAGAGGGTGGGAAGATTTGGGAGAATGACATTGAAACATGTAAAATATCATGTATGAAACGAGATGCCAGTCCAGGTTCAATGCACGATACTGGATGCTTGGGGCTAGTGCACTGGGACGACCCAGAGGGAGGGTATGGGGAGGGAGGAGGGAGGGGGGTTCAGGATGGGGAACACGTGTATACCTGTGGCGGATTCATTTTTATATTTGGCAAAACTAAGACAATTATGTAAAGTTTAAAAATAAAATAAAATTAAAAAAAAACTTTGATTAGGTTTTCCAAATATAAATTTTTTATTGAAATATGAAAAAAAAGAATATATGATAGAATTGATAGGATTATATAAGGAATATAGCATAATGACTTGACTTAAATATATTGTGAAATAAATTTACCACAGTAACTTCTGTTAATATCATTATCTCCTAGGAATATGAAAAATAAAATAAATTTTTTTTCCTTGTTTTGAGAACTCAGGCTTTGCTCTCAATACCTGTTACACTGGATTCTAGTGTTAACTATAGTCATCATGTTGTATATTATATCTCTAGTACTTATTTGTCTTATAACTAGAAGTTCGTACCTTCTGACCACCTTCATCCAAATCCTGTTTACCTATTTTCCACCTCTGATAACCTCAAATCTGATATATATATATATATTTTACAAGTTTAACAGGATCTATCCATGTTATCTCAAATGGCAAGATTTCATCTTTTATAGCTGAGTAGTATTCTACCGTATATAGATAACACAACTCCTTTATCCATTTATCTGTCAATGGATACTTTGTTTCTATGTCTTCCCCATTGTAAATGATGCTGCTACAAATATGGAGGTGCAGATACTTTCAACATAGTATTTTTATTTTCTTTGCAAATATTCCCAGAAGTAGAAATGCTGGATCTATTTTTAATTTTTTGAGGGGCACTTATGCTGTTTACCGTAGTGGCTGCACCAGTACACAGTCCCATCTACGGTCCACTGCTGCTGCTGCTGCTGTCGCTTCAGTCGTGTCCGACTCTGTGCGACCCCACAGACGGCAGCCCACCAGGCTCCCCCGTCCATGGGATTCTCCAGGCAAGAACACTGGAGTGGGTTGCCATTTCCTTTTCCAGTGCATGAAAGTGAAAAGAGAAAGTGAAGTTGCTCAGTCGTGTCCGACTCCTAGCGACCCCATGGACTGCAGCCCACCAGGCTCCTCCGTCCATGGGATTTTCCAGGCAAGGGTACTGGAGTGGGGTGCCATCGCCTTCTCCGATCTACGGTGCACACAGGTTTCCTTTTCTCTACATACTTGCCAGAGTTTGTTGTCTTTTTGATAATAGCCATTCTAACAGGCATGAAGTGATAACTCGTTATTTTGACTGATACTTCTCTAATGACAGTGACTTCAGCACCTTTTTGTGTACCTTTTGGCCATTTGTATATTTTCCTTGGAAAAATGACTATTCAGGGCTTTCACCCATTTTTAAAATTGGATTATTTCTTGGTTTGCTGTTGAGTTCCGTATATGTTCTGGATATTAATCTCATCAGATTCATGATCTGCAACTGTGTTTTCCCATTCCTTTGGTTGTCTTTCTTTTTCTTACTGATCATATATTTTGCTCTCAGATCCTTTTCTTTTGATGTAGTCTCACTTGTTTAATTCTTATTTTGTTGCTTACACTTTAGAGGTCATATCCAAAAAAGCATTGCCAAGACGCATGTCAAAAAGATTTTTGTTGGGTTTTATTCTAGGAGTTTTATGGTTTCTGGACTTATGTTTAATTCTTTAATACATTTTGAGTTAAGTTTTGTGAGTGGTATAAAGTAGGAGTCCAGTTTCATTATTTCACATGTGAATATCCAATTTTCCCAGCACATTTTTTAAAGAGACTATCTTTTCCTCAGAGTATTCTTGGCTTCTTTGTCAAATATTAGTTGACTTGATATGTATGGATTTATTTCTCAGCTCTTCATTCTTTTCCATTGGTCTGTATGTCTCTCTTTATGCCAGTATTGTACTGTTTACTGATTACTGTAGCTTTATAGTATAGTTTGAAGTCAGGAAGTGTGATGTCTCCTGCTTTATTTTTCTTTCTCCAGATTGCTTTGGCTGTTTGTGGGCCTTTGACAGTTCCATATAAATTTTAGAATTATTTTTCCTATTTCTGTAAAAACAATGCCATTGGAATCTTGATGGGGTTGCATTGACCTATAGATGGCTTTGGGTAATATGAACATTTTAACAACATTAATTTTTCCAATCCATGAACATGGATATATTTCCATTTATTTGTATCTTCTTCATTCTTTGATCAGTGTTTTATAGCTTTCAGTGTAGATGCTTTACCTCCTTGGTTAAATTTACTCCTAAATATTATATTATTTTTGATGCTATTGTGAATGAGATTGTTATCCTTATTTATTTTTCAGATCATGTGTGGGTTTTGTGTAGAAACACTACTGATTTTTGTATGTTAATTTTGTATCCTGCAACCTTACTGAATTTGTTGATTATTTCCTATATATAAAGTTGTCATCTGCAAATTGGGACAGTTTTACTTCTTCCTTTCAATTTCTGATACCTTTTATTTCTTATTACCGTGTAAATGCTTTAGCTAGGACTACTAGTACTGTGTTGGGTAGCACTGGTGAAAGTGGACATCCTGTCTCATTCCTGATGTTAGAGGAAAAACTTTCAACCCTTTCACCATTGAGTATGGTGTTAGCTTTGTGTTTGTCACTTATACCCTCTGTCACACTGAAGTATGGTCCGTCTATACATAATTTGTTAAAAGTTTTTATCATAAACAGATGCTGAATTTTATCAAATGTATTTTACACATCTGTTAAGGTGATTATATGAAATTTGCTTTTTTTTTTTTCATTTTATTAAAGTCTTAAGGAGTACATTTACAATTCAAAAATGCTAATCTATACAGTATCCTCTGGGATGCCGAGACTCACAGGATGAGAGAGCCCACACTCACCAATCTACTTGTTTGAATTGGGTGGGTAAGATTCAGAGGGCTTCTGAAGTTTCCGATTCTCTTGGAGCTTTTTTTATGTTTAGATCTCCTGCAGTTTTCTTTCAACATAAAGGATTGTATATTCATGTTCAAAGAAGTGACAAAGTGAAGTGATTTCTGGGTGAAGAATTATTGGGTTGGTGATCACTGAGTGGTTTCATTTAGACATAGGGCTTTCCCTGTCTGTGGGGGTAAGGAGGGCAGGTACTAAGAAAGAGGGTTCCAGCTGAGGAGATGAAAGTTACCAAGGTCTGAACTTCTCTTTTAAGCATAAATATTATTATGCCAAATTTTCCAAGGTGGAAATGACTCGAAGAGGCATATTTTTCCTTTGATAAAATATATTAATTCAAGGTTGTTTTACTAAATAAACTAATTGATAAAATTTGTGACAATTTTAAAAAGCAACACTTCCTAAAAGTTTTACATGACTGCTCTGTATTTTCATCTATCTCTAGAGGCGTAGTTATTGTAACTGTGTGTATACCATTTTGCATTTGCCCTTTTTTGCTTAACATGTTTTTCATGTTTCAACACAATCTTCCTAATTAGCATTTTGAAATCTTCTTGGCTTAAATGGACATTCCACTGAGTATCTTTTTATTTATGTATTTTTGATTTTGAAATCATGCTTGAAGTTCTTGGGAGTAGGTTATCTTTACCAATCAAACCAACCACCCTTACGGTTGTGACTCTGTAATATTATAGTGTCTTCCAAAATGCCAGGTAATTTACTTCCCTGGTCACAGAGCAGGAGTACAATGATTTCAACTCAAGATTGAACTGCAGGCTGTTAAGGAAAGCCTAAAGCCTGTCAGTTGAGTTTCAGCTGTTTGAGGATAGCAGGCATGTATGGTGGTTCCTCTGGAGAAGGCAATGGCAACCCACTCCAGTACTCTTGCCTGGAAAATCCCATGGACGGAGGAGCCTGGTGGGCTGCAGTCCATGGGGTCACTGAGGGTCAGACATGACTGAGTGACTTCACTTTCACTCTTCACTTTCATGCATTGGAGAAGTAAATGGCAACCCACTCCAGTGTTCTTGCCTGGAGAATCCCAGGCAAGGGACAGGGGAGCCTGGTGAGCTGCTGTCTCCGGGGTCGCAGAGTCAGACACGACTGAAGCAACTTAGCAGCAGCAGCATGGTGGTTCCTCAGCTTGAAGCAAATACAGAGGAACAACAGTTTTCATCTCTCTATATAGTAGGGATCACAGCTTTTGATGCCCTCATAGTTCTTACAGGGAGTACAAATTAAGCAAGCAAGGTTATCAGGGAGCCTGTAGGAAGAGATAGAAACTATACAAAAAATGGAGTGTGCCATCACCATCCACCCTATCCATCCCCGTCTTATAGAGTTGTCCCTAATCAGGTCCGGCTGAAATGTCCCGATTTCAAAATGTTGGCCACTAGTTCAAATGTATTATGTATAAAGCATTCAGGAGAAAGGAAGGAAGGAAGAAGGACAGAAGACAGGAAATGAACAATTGGTTTGAAACCTCTGTATACAGACTTATAATGTATTATCTGCAGTAACTTTTTCTCTGTGGAAGTAAGGCAAGTCACAATGAGAAGATGCCTTGTAAAACTGTTGACTGGAGTTGGTACTGATATAAAAAGTACAAAATGAAAGAGCTAAGCAACCAGCAACATCTAAGAGAAATGTCGTTTGCAATGATACACGGTACGCATACTTGAAAAGCAGAATTAGATGCTGGGCTCTGGCAGATGTAATTATATAGCATGATAAAGTAAGGCACAAAAGGAGTTGCACCACTCTTTCCAAATTACAAAGCTCTGAAGCATTCAGCAGTCAAGTAGTAAAAAGAAAAAAAAAAAAGTGCTTTAATTTGCGTAACCTATTTTCCCCCCAGAACAAAATGCCTAGGGTGCACGATGCTTTCGGGAGTTGCGGAATGACTGCTGTTCCTCTCCACTCATTTTCCAAGTGATTTAATTTCTTCAATAAGATCACCTACACAGGATAGTGAGACGCCCTCGATAGTGTGTCTTTTTTCAGGTTTGCCTTTGTGACATGAGAAAATGTGACAGCAAAGAGGGAGAAAAACCTCTAAATCAGGGAAGGATATTGACAGGGATAAGAGAATTCAACCCTCCAAGAATGAATCTCTCCTCATTTCTCAGTGTCCTGTCGAGTTTATTCTTGCATGTTTGGGGATAAGGCTGGACTAATCCCATTTATATGACCACCTGAAGTTATCTGCAATGCTGCCGGCTATCAAACAAGCAGAGTGAGAGGAAAATGGAAGCATATTTGGAGGAAGAAGAGACAGGAGTGTTATTAAGGCCATGGAAGAGGGCATTTTGCCATCAAGACAAAAACCCAGACGATGATAGTTTCAAGCAAAGAATGTAAACAAAAAGGACAACTAAAATATTATGTAAATGGCCTTTTGCTAGGATAATGAAAGACCAGGGACTGGCAGGGATGACTGAATCCCCAGATTTGAGTTCATTAGTCCTTGTTTTTCTGTTGCCTTTGGCAGAGTCTTCAGTGCCAGTATTTCCACAGGTTCAAAGTACACTTATGCTTAACTAGTTCACAGGGCTCTCATTCAGAATGTGGAGATTTTAAGTGAGATACTAGGGCAGATATCTAGGTAATTCAAGCTACGTTAGTCTTGAATTTAAAATGGCCTCACAGATGTATTGATCCTTTGGTATGTTTTTCCAACAAGCTACTGAAATTCAATTTCTTTATCACTAATATTTTCTAAGCCTGGTTGATTTGGAAAAGTCCTCTAGTGAAGGGCCCTGCAATGCTTCCTTGGACTAGAAAAAGTTGTAATAAATAATCCTTAACAAGGCCCTGTCACTCAAATCAAGCTCTTGCCTCCTCTCCTTCCCTTATTTCCTTGATCTTAAAGTCTGCTCCCATGATACAAATGCTGTCTCACATTGCATATCCCTTCTAAATCTCTTCATCAGTGCCTTGCCTTGTGAATTCACACATAAACCGTATAATAGAGATGAATAGTCTGCCCTGGAGATACAGTCCTGTAGAGAGATGGCATAATCATCATGTACATTGATTAGACAGTTACTCTGTGGCAGGCCTTGACTAGATGGACCTTTGTTGGCAAAGTCAAGTCTCTGCTTTTTCATATACTGTCTAGGTTGGTCATAACTTTTCTTCCAAGGAGTAAGCGTCTTTTAATTTCATGGCTTCCATCACCATCTGCAGTGATTTTGGAGCCCCCCAAAATACAGTCTGTCACTATTTCCCCATCTATTTCCCATGAAGTGGATGCCATGACCTTTGTATTCTGAATGTTGAGCTTTATAGGGTCGCAAAGAGCCGGACATGACTGAGCAACTGAACTGAACTGTCGCAGGCATCACACCAGGTGATAATTGGAGCAATTGAATGCATTAAGGGCTAATTCCTAATATAAAGGTGGAAAAACTGAGGATAAGTCATTTTTAAGGTTGTTTAACCATCAAGTGACAGTTCTGGGACAAGATCTCAGACCTGAAGTCTAGACTCTTATCCAGTACTTAGTAATGTAAATGATGATGAAAAGGAAGACAATAGCAATGATAGCCAATGTGTGTTTGGCATTGTGTGTGTGTGTGTGTTTCAAGCAAAATGCAAGATACTTGACATAGATTATAATCTTGTTGCATTAGAATAACTACCCTGTGAGATCAATACTGTTGTCAACCTAAATTTTTAATATTAGGTGATGAATACCAAGGGATGTAGAAATTAATTAATTAATACAGTTGGGGTTTTAGTTGTGGCACTCTGGTTCCAGAGTCTGTGGGCTCAGTAGTTGTAGCACATGGGCTTAGAACTCTGCGGCATGTGGAATCTTAGTTCCCCTGCATTGTAAGGCGGATGCTTAACCTCTGTACCACCAGAGAAGTCCCACAAATTATGTCTTATGAATGGTCATTCGATGTGTTCTCCTTGAACACAGTGAGTCCCTCTACAACATCAGAACCAGTACTTCTAAGTTTTCACCAGGCAGGTACCATACCCATCTTTGGCTTCTGAGGAATGAAAGGAATATGAAGAAATTATGTAGCAAAACACAAAGGAAACCCCTGTTTGCCTGGAGTAATGTGAGGAAATGACCAAACAGAAGTAAACAAATTAACGCGGAAAATACTGACTACTTCCATTAACATTTTTGCAGAATTCCTTGGGGTCTGTCCTAGCCATCTAGTTGCTAAGTCAAAGAGCTTCATCTGTTTTTTTCTACGATCCCCTTAGAGCATCACAGCAAAAGTGTCCTTCAAAGCATTTAATATCAAGGGGCCAGTTCCCAAGTAGATTGAGGTAATGTCTTAGGAGTTTTAGGATCTACTCATTTCAGGGGAGTACCTTGTGAATATTGCACTTAGTGAATATTTGTTTATTTCAGTTTTTGATGCTTAGGAATCAAGTGGTTAACAATTAGTTTCCAGTCATTATACACATTCTCTCATATCCACTGAAGCACTTTTTTGTATTAGAAAAGAATAACAGCAAGCTCATGCTTATACTTGATTCGTCAGAGCAATGGTTACAATATTACTCTTTTCCCATCACAGTACTGTGAAACTTACTTGAGAGGTATTAAAGAATGAGGATATGATTGCTTTAATGTGAGTCCAGGTTTGATGCATGATACAGGATGCTTGGGGCTGGTGCACTGGGATGACCCAGAGGGATGGGATGGGGAGGGAGGTGGGAGTGGGGTTCAGGATGGGGAACACATGTACACCCATGGTGGATTCCTGTCAATGTATGGAAAAACCAATACAATATTGTAAAGTAAAAAAATTTTTTTTTAAAAAAATAGGGGTAAGTTATCATTATTGTTTATTTATCTGACAAGCATTGGTGGGATCCTGTTTTATGTTAGGGCTTGGCTAAACTTGCTGAAGAAAGCAAAGATGTATAAAGACATAGGAGTCATTCCATTAGTACAGTGTTAATTGAGAAATTCACTATGTGGAGGATAAATATCTTGAGTCATCTATAATGTGTTATCTACTTCATTCTCTTCATTTGCAAAGACAATTAATGATTCTGTTAGTAAATGTGTAAACAGTGGCTATTAAAGCATAAATACATCCATTTTACTACCTTTTTCCTTTGGCTAATAAAATAAACCTTCTCTACTAATAAACTTCTATGCACAAATGTAGTTTATAGATGAATTGCACTTAGACATGAAAAACATGCCCTGAGTGTGCAGTGCTAAAAATGATATAGGTATCTAGAAGTGAGACACTAGAAAAATTAATCACAATCCTTCGGATCTAACTGCCAGTGGTCTTCATGGTGGTGTTTATTAAAGAATTAAAAGCACATTTATTTTCAGGACTTTTGTTACAAAAATGATAGCTTTACTATACCCTTAGAAATTATATCTGCAATTATATTACTTAATATTTTGTTCCAATACATTTTCTCTATGAGATGTTTCCGCTCATTCAGATACTGACTATAAAAGCAAAATGAAATGTGGAGTTTAAGTTATGATAAAAAAAAAAATCTAAAACCTTATTGGCAGACAGGGAGAAGTGGCAGTTTTGTATTTTCATTGCCTTCTCTAAATAACTACCCGATCTTCTACTTCACTCTGGTAATGTAGGTAATGAATATAAATCCCTTATATATTTGTAAAGCACTTGGGTTTTTATTTGCAGTAGTAAGACAGGTGAGGTACCCTGGCCAAAGCAACTAAAATTGGAGGATAATTTTACTTTATTGAAGTGTAATGTGCATACATTACAGCATGTAAAATGCACTAATCCTGGGCATACAGTTAGATGAGTTTTTAATCCCTATATAATCACCACCCAGATCAAGATATGGAACATTTCCAGAGCACCACAAAGTTCCTTCATGGCCCTCTCTAGTCAATAACCAGACCCACAACCCCCAAAGGGTTTTCCTGGTGGCTCAGATGGTAAAGAATCTGCCTACAATGCAGAAGACCCAGGTTCAATCCCTGGGTCAGGAAAAGCCCCTGGAGAAGGGAATTGCAACCCACTCCAGTATTCTTGCCTGGATAATTCAATGGACAGATGAACCTGGCAGCTGCAGTCCAAGAAGTTGTAAAGAGCTGGACACGACTGAGTGACTAATGCCAATCCCCCTAATCCTACTAACTACTGATGTGGCTTCTCTTAACACTGATTCCTTTTGCCTGTCATATAAGTAGAATTATGCAGTACATACTCTTTGTGTTCAGTGTTTGTTTTCCCTACTGAACAAAATGTAAAAATGCTCTTTGTTGCTGTGTGTAATTGACTGTTGTGCATAGTTAATTCCTTTTCATTGTTAATAGTGTGTTTATATTGTATGTATACAACAGTGTATTTATCCATTCCTTTGGTGAAAGGTACTTGGGTTGTTTCCAGTTTTTGAAGTAGTGGATCTAATACTCTAATAAAAGCTTTAAAAAGGTATCAATACACTGAAACAAAGTAAAGAATATTCAAAAGACCAAAATCTAAATAAAAGCAGAGACTGAAAAGTTGACTTTAAACTTGAGGGTCTTTTACTAAACTTGGTGAACCTGAGGTTCAAGTGTCACAGCCTCTCAGATTAACAGGACAAAATAAGCCCCATCTAAGTAATTAGAACAAAGCAAAGTCTAAAGGGAACCTTTATTAAGCTAGAGCCCTCCTATGGGGGTCAAGGTGAAGACAGCCTAACTTTGCAGGGGGCTGCAAAGAAAACTGCCCATTTTAATATGAACTGCAAAGTATTGGAGAGAAAGAAATTCACTCTGACATTTTGTTTACCCAAGTTAGACCTGTGTGAATTTGAAGCCCAGTTTTTACCTCCTACTTGATCCTAAAATCCTCAAGTCTAATAAAATTTTCCTAGGCTATTGGTGCTATCCAGGTACTTGTATTAAACAAATTCGAATTTTCTGAGATGATTCACTTTCAACTAAGGCTTCAAAAGCTCTCATAAAGTTGAGGAAAGATCATGAAACAGAAAGGATGGCACTAGAACAAGAACCAGCAGAAATAGACTAATAAAGGAAACCTGTATTGCAATTACAAAATATAGATTATAAAAGAGAATGATAAATATGCTGAATGAAGTAAGAAACTGAAAATATGAATCAGTATAAGAGACCTCAGAAAATTTAATTTTTGAGAAAAAAAGAGAACCTAATAGAATTTATGGTAATAGAAAATAATTAAAAAGAGGACCAAATATTTGAATTGAAATATATAAATTACATTTCATCAGAGTTCTGAAAGGAGAGGAGATAAAGAATGATGAAAAGACAATATTAGAGGAGATTATAGCAAATAATTTTTCAGAATAAACAAAAGACAATTTATTGATTCCATAATACCAAAAAAGAAAGAAAAATATTTAATAGAGTCCACCTCTGTTTATACACCATATTGAAAATTGCAGAATGCAAAAACAAAGAGAAGCACCTAATTCAGTTAGAGAGAAAAGACATATTTTCAATGAATGGCAATTGAACTGGCAGTTGATATCTTGGAAGCAAAAGAGGAACCTAGAAGGAGTGTAATAATATCTTCAGAATGAATATTTAGAGAGTAGTTAGAATAGTATGTCGGAGAAGGCAATGGCACCCCACTCCAGTACTTTTGCCTGGAAGATCCCATGGATGGACGAGCCTGGTAGACTGCAGTCCATGAGGTCGCTAAGAGTCCAACATGACTGAGCGACTTCACTTTGACTTTTCACTTTAATGCATTGGAGAAGGAAATGGCAACCCACTCCAGTGTTCTTGCCTGGAGAATCCCAGGGACGGGGGAGCCTGGTGGGCTGCTGTCTATGGGGTCGCACAGAGTCGGACACGACTGAAGCGATTTAGCAGCAGCAGCAGCAGAATAGTATGTTCATCACAAATGTCTTTTTTTATTTAGATATACTTAACTTTTAATATTAAATGAGTTTCACATATATAACATAATGCTTCGATATTTGTATATATTGTGGAATAGTCACCATGACAAATCTAGTTTGCATCTATCAACATATATAGTTGCAGTTCTTGTTTTGTGATGCAATCTTTTCAAATCTACTTTCTTAAAAACTTTCAATAATGTAGGACTATTATTAATAGTAATCCCCATGCTATTCTTTACATTAACATGGATTACATTTTATACCTGGGAGTTTTTTACTTTTAAATCCTATTCACCCACCCCTAATCTCTACCCTCCAACTTCTAGTAACCAGTTATGTATTCCCTGTATCCACGAGCTGCTTTGCTTTTGTGTCTCCTCATTATGCTTGTTTTGATTTATATTCCTTATATAAATGAGATGATCCCATACTTTACTTTCTTAGCATAATGATCTGAAGGTCCGTCCATGTCATTGCAAATGGCATAACTTCCTTCTTTCTTAGGACTGAATAATATTCCATTGTATGTATATGTATATATGAATATATATACACATTATATATATACACATATGTGTGTATACATACACATCTGTGTATATACTCATATGTATGTGTATACATATGTGTATATACACATATACATATGTGTATATACAAATATACGTATGTGTATATATGTGTATACACATATATGGGAGAAGGCAATGGCACTTCACTGAGCGACTTCACTTTCACTTTTCACTTTCATGCATTGGAGAAGGAAATGGCAACCCACTCCAATGTTCTTGCCTGGAGAATCCCATGGATGGAGAAGCCTGGTGGGCTGCAGTCCATGGGGTCGCACAGAGTTGGACACGACTGAAGCGACTTAGTAGTAGTAGTATACACTTATATATGTGTGTATATACATATACATATGTGTATATACACATATATACATACATACATGTGTTTATGTGTTTAGGTATACATGTATACCTATGTGTAGGTATAGGTATATGTGTTTAGGTATACACCATATCTTCTTTATCCACATGTATATGGATATGTATATGTGTTTAGATATACACCATATCTTCTTTATCCATTCATCCATCAGTGAACACTTAGGTTGTTTCCATGTCTTGGCTATGAACATAGGCATTCAGATGTCTTCAGCATAGTGTTTTCACATCCTTCAGATATGTTGCCACAAGTAGAATTGCTGGTCAAATGGTAGTTCTGTTTTAAGTTTTAAGAAGCCTTCATATTGTTTTCCATAGTGGTTGCATCAACTGACACGCCCATCAACAGTGACCAAGGGTTTTATTTTCTGCACATCTTCACCGACACTGTTACATTTCAGTATACTAACAACAAGCTATTAAAGAAATTAAGAAAACTGTCCAATTCAGTTTCATCAAGAATACCTAGGAAGAATATAGCAACGGAGGTAAAAAGACCTGTGCTTGGAAAAATAGAAGACAGAATGAAAGAAGTTGAAGACAAAACAAATGGAAAGATATGCCCTGCTCGTGTAGTGAAATAATTAATGTTAAAATAGCCATACTCCTCAAGGCAATCTACAGATGAAATTCAATTCCTATTAAAATACTAGTGACTATTTTTTTCCCAGAACAAAACAAATAATTATGAAATCTGTATGGAAACATGAAAAATCCTGAATAGCCAAAGCAATTTTGAGAAAAAGGAGCACAGCTGAAGGCATCTAGCTCCCTGGTTTGGAATTGTACTCAAAGCTACAGCAATCAGAACAGTATGGTACTAGCACCAAACAGATACATAAATCAATACAACAGAATAGAGATCCCAGAAATAAACCCACAGTGATCTGGTTAGTCAGTCTACAACAAAGGAGGTAAGAAATATACACGGGAAAAAGGAAAACAGGCTGTTCAATAGATGGTGTAGGGAAAACAGAACAGCTATATGCAAAAAAGTCAAACTGGACTACTTTCTCATCATATACAAAAATAAACTGAAAATAGATTAAAGATTTAAGTGTAAGACCTGAAACTGTAGAGTTGCTAAAAGTTGACATAGGCAGCTCTCTCTTTGACATTAGTATTTAGGGGGAGGGGGCGGTATGTCTCATCTGGCAAGGAAAATAGAAGCAATAATAAATTTTTGTGACTACATCAGACGAACAAGCTTTTTCACAGGGAGGAACACTATCAACAGAATGAAAGATGGCCTGTTGAATGCAAGAAAATATTTGGAAATCATGTATCTTATAAGGCACTAATTTCCCACGTATTAATATATAAATAATTTGTAAGACTCAATGGCAAAAATAATCTTTTAATCCAATTTAAAAATGGGCAGAAGATCTGAAAAGACATTTTTCCCCCAAGAGTGAATACAAATGCCCAACAGATACCTGAGAAATGCTCAGTATTTGTAGTCATTAGAGAAAAGCAAATCAAAACCACAGTGAGGTATCACTTCACACCTGTCAGGATGGCTGTTATAAAAAAGAAAAAGAAAAAAAATATCATTGTTGGTGAGGATGTGGAACAAAGGGAAAGCTTGTACTGTTGGTGGAGAGGTAAACTGGTACAGCCACTGTAGAAAACATTATGCTGCGGCTAAGTCACGTCAGTCGTGTCCGACCCTGTGTGACCCCATCGACGGCAGCGCACCAGGCTCCCCCGTCCCTGGGAATTTCCAGGCAAGAGTACTGGAGTGGGTCGCCAGTGCCTTCTCCGGGCAAACAGTATGGAGACTCCTCAAAAAATTAAAAATAGGACTACCATATGATCCAGGAAGCCCACTTTTGGGTATTTTCCCAAAGAAAACAAAACACTGATTCAAAAAGATACCTCTTCATTGCAGCGTTATTTACGATAGCCAGGATTCAAAAGTTTGTGACAATGTGGATAGACCTAGAGGCTACTGTGCCAAGTGAAATGAGTCAGACAAAGACAAGTACCATATGATTTCACTTATATGTGAAAACTGAAAAGCAAAACAAGTGAAACAAACAGGCTCACAAACAGGTGCTTGTCAGAGAGGAAGGGAGTAGAGAGCTGAGAATAGATGAGGGAGATTAAGAAGTACAGAGTTATATTTATAAAATAAATGAGTCATGGAGATGTAAAATACAGTGTAAGGAATATAGTTAACACTATTGTAATAACTGTGTGGTGACAGGTTTTACCTAGACACACAGTGGTGATTATTTTGTAAGGTATAAAATTGGGTCACTGTCTTATACACCTGAAACTAACATTTTAAGTCAACTAGGCAATGGCACCCCACTCCAGTACTCTTGCCTGGAAAATCCATGGACAGAGGAGCCTGGTAGGCTGCAGTCCATGGGGTGGCTAACCGTCAGGAACGACTGAGCGACTTCACTTTCACTTTTCACTTTCATGCATTGGAGAAGGAAATGGCAACCTACTCCAGTGTTCTTGCCTGGAGAATCCCAGGGACAGGGAAGCCTGGTGGGCTCCTGTCTCTGGGGTCTCACAGAGTCGGACATGACTGAAGCGACTTAGCAGCAGCAGCATACTTCAATTAAAGAAAAATATCTTTTTAAACATAGATGGAATCAGCATCTTTTGAAATGGATAAAAAGATGAGTTTGCTACCTGTGAATCTGTATTCAGGAGAATTCACAAAAATCTGCTGTACTATAGAAATTGTAATGAATGATATAAATAGCAAACAAACAAAACATTGATTGTATACAACAAAATCTTATATAGTTAAAAAATAATAGCAAAATGAAGTAATAGTGTGTAAATTTAGAGAGAAAAAAATTGTTTAAATGTTCTAAGGACTTAGTGTTTGGGGGAAGGGGTAAAGATAATCATGACCTTAATGTTTAATGAACTAGTGTGGATGTTAAAATCTAGAGTAACAGAATGAAAACTCTTAACTTGCAAACAAGTAGAAGGAAAAATAAATTCAGGAAAGAAAATATAATATAAAAGAAGGCAAAGAAAACAAAAATAGAAAATAAAATGTAAGGCAAAGTAGAAAATGTAAGATAAGATCATAGAAAAAAATCCCCACATATCAGCAATTTATAAATGGATTAAATGCTTTAGTTTAAAAACAGATTGTCCATTGTCCAAGTGAACGAATAAAAAATTTTTTGGTTGTATGGTGTTTATGGAAGTGAATGTGTTAGTCACTCAGCTGTGCCTGGCTCTTTGTGACTGCCATGACTGCCCACCAGGCTCCTCTGTCCACTGGGGATTCTCCAGGCAAGAATACTGGAGTGGGTTGCCATGCCCTTCTCCAGGGGTTCTTCCCAACCTAGGTATCAAACCCAGGTCTCCTGCACTGCAAGCAGGTTCTTTACCATCTGAGCCACCAGGGAAGTCCAAGAATACTGGAGTGGGTAGCCTATCCCTTCTCCAGAAGATCTTCTTGACCAGGAATCAAACCAGGGTCTCCTGCATTGCAGGTAGATTCTTTACCAGCTGAGCTACCAAGGAAGCATGGTGTTTATAGGGGATTCCAAGTGGCTCTTGGTAAAGAATCTGCCTGGAGTGCAGAAGACGCCAGGGTTGCGGCTTCAATCCCCAGGTCAGGAAGATCCCCTGGAGAAGAAAATGGCAACCCACTGCAGTTTTCTTACTGGGAAAATCCCCTGGACAGAGGAGCCTGGCAGGCTGCAGTCCATGGGGTTGTAGAATAGGACATGACTGAGCACGCGCACAGTGCTACAAGACGCAGATCAAAATAATTAGAAACAAAAGTTAGTAACTAAGAAAAGGAGAAAGATTTATTGAGAAAACATAAAACTTAAAAAGCTAAAGCCCTGTATTATTATAAAACAAATTGAACATAAAAAAATATCTGAAATTAAGACGGTAACTACTATAAGGAAGAAAACGGGTAGTTACATAGGATGACATAACAATTCCAAATCTACCTTCAAATATATTAAAGCCAAATTTAATGGAATTATAAAAAGAAAACCCAGAAATAGATCCACACAAGTAAAACCAACTGGTTTTTCGAAGAGATGCAAAAGCAATTCAGTGGAGGAATGGTCTTTTGAACAGCTGGTACTGGAGCAGTTGTATATCTATAGGCAAACAAACAAAAACCCTCAATCTAAAACCCACACATTATTGCAAAATTAATTCAGAATGGATTACAGATCTTTATGTCAAACTAAACTATAATGTTACTAGAATAAAACATGGGAAAAAATCTTTGAGACCTATAGTGCAGTGAGGAATTCTTAGACATAGAAACAAAAATGTATTCCATAAAAGAAAAAAAAAAAAAGTTTACAAATTGTATTTCATCAAAATTTTAAAAATCCGACCTTCCAAAGACCATATTAAGAGGATGAGAAGATAAGGTAAAGACTGGGAGAAACTATATGCAGTCCATATATATGACAAAGATCTCATGTCTAGAACGTATAAAGAATTCTTTAAGACCCAGCAGTAAAAATCAAACAATCCAATTAGAACATCGACAGATAACATGAAGAGATATTTCACCAAAGAAGATATACAAATGGCAAATGAGCACATGAAACAAATGTTAAATGTCACTATATGTTAAAGACCATGATGAGATTTAATTTGAACAGCTAAAATTTAAAATATTGATAATGTAAAATTATGAGAATGATGCTAAGTAATTGAATCTCTCATCCATTTTCTCATAGAATGCAAAATGGAACTATGCTCTGGAAAATATTTTGACAGTTTCTTTGAAAACTATATAGAAACTATATAGTTTTTTTCAAAACTATTATATAATCCAGTAATCACAATTCTGGGCATTTATCAGAAAAAAAGAAATGTATATTCATACAAAAAGATTCACACAAATACTCATAACAGCTCTATTTGGAACAGTCAAAAACTGACAGCATGCTCCTCAATACTTGCATGGTTAAACAAAATGCAGTAAATCCTCACCAAAAAATATTACTCAGCAGAAAAATAACAAAGCGTTAATTCATTCAATTTGGTTGGACCTCAAAGATATTAAGCTGAATTTAAAAAGCTAATCTCTTAATGTTGCATACTTTAAGATTCAAGCTATACAGCGTTATCAAAACAGAAAAAATTGTTTAGATTAGAAAACAGTTTACTGGTTGCCAGGGGTTAGGGTTGGCTGTGTCTATAAATGAATAGCAGGGGAAAGATCTTAGTAGTAATAAAAGTTTTTTCTTTTTTCCAGATTTATTGAAATGAACGTAGCAGTTAATAAGTTTAGTATGTACAGCATGATAATCTGATTTACATATATCATGAAATGATTGCCATAATAAATTTAGTTACTGACCAACATCTCATATAGATACAAATACAGAGATGTATTTTTCCTTGTGATAAGAATTCTTACAATTTACTCTTAAAATTTTTCACATGTATCTTACACCAATGTGACTGTAGTCATCATGTACATTATGTCCTTAGTATATGTTTCTCTTATAAGTTTGTGCCTTTTGACCACCCCTTCTAATTCCCCTTTCCCCCAACCCTGCCTTTGGAAACCACTGAATCTGATCTCTTTTCTATGATTCCAGTTTGTTTTTGGTTTAGATTTCACAAACAAGTGAGATCTTACAGAATTTGTCTTTCTCTGTCCAACTTACTTCACTTAAAGTTCCCTTAAAATCCATCCATACTATCTCAAGGCTGGTATAAGACTCTGCCTGCAATGTGAGAGAGCTGGGTTCAATCCCTGGGTTGGGAAGATCCCCTAGAGAAGGGAAAGGTTACCCACTCCAGTATTCTGGCCTGGAGAATTCCATGGAGTGTGTAGTCCACGGGGTTGCAAAGAGTCAGACACGGCTGAGCGACTTTCACTATCACAAGTGGCAAACTTTCATCTTTTTCTGAGTGAGTAGTTTTCCATTGTATGTATCTATTTATCCATTGATGGATACTTAGGTTGTTTCCATGTCTTGGCTGTTCTAAATGATAAGGTCATGAATATGAGTGTTTGGTTATCTTTTCAACATAATATTTTTTATTCTTTCAGGTATGTTATCAGAAATGGAACTACTGGATCGACTTTTAATTTTTCAAGGACGCTTCATACTGTTTTCCATAATAGCTGCGCCAGTCTACAGTCCTACCAAGAATGCTCAA
This sequence comes from Bison bison bison, assembly GCF_000754665.1. Taxonomy (NCBI): domain Eukaryota; kingdom Metazoa; phylum Chordata; class Mammalia; order Artiodactyla; family Bovidae; genus Bison; species Bison bison. The sequence goes on from NW_011492737.1 coordinate 222,675, forward strand.
GAGTTACCTTTCCTCCACATCCTCAAGGTTTGTTACTTCTTGTCTTTTTGATAATGGCCAGTCTAATGGGCATGAGGTGGTATTTTGTTATGGTTTTGATTTGCATTTCCCTGATGGGATTTCTTTGGAAAGAATGATGCTAAAGCTGAAACTCCAGTACTTTGGCCACCTCATGCGAAGAGTTGACTCATTGGAAAAGACTCTGGGAGGGATTGGGGGCAGGAGGAGAAGGGGTCGACAGAGGATGAGATGGCTGGATGGCATCACTGACTCGATGGACGTGAGTTTGAGTGAACTCCGGGAGTTGGTGATGGACAGGGAGGCCTGCGTGCTGCGATTCATGGGGTCGCAAAGAATCGGACACGACTGAGCGACTGAACTGAACTGAACTGATGAATAAACGATGTTGAGCATCTTGTTATTTACCTGTTGCCCATTTGTATATCTTCTTTCAAAGACTGTTTATTCCTCTGCCCGTTTTTAAATTGGATATTTTGTTTCTTTGCTGTTGAGTTGTATGAGTTGTTTATGTATTTTGGACATTAGTCCCTTATCATATATATGATTTGCAAATATTTTCTCCCATTCCATAGGCTGCTTTCTCATTTTGTTGATAAATTTTTTTTGCTGTGCAGAAGCTTTTTAGTTGGATATAATATAGCTAATTTATTTTATATTTCATTGCTTATATTTTGCTGTTGTGTCCAAAAAATCATTACCAAGCCCCATGTTAAGGATGTGTTTTTTTTTCCTTAACTTTTTTCTAGGAGTTTCATAATTTCTGGTGTTACAGTTAAGTTTTTAATCAATTTCAAGTTAATTTTTATGAGTGGCATAATATGGGGGCCTAGTTTTGTCCTTTAGGATGTAAATATCCAGTTCTCCCGGTACATTTATTGAAGACACTTTTTCTCCATCCAGTGTTCTTGGCTCCCTTGTCAAATGTTAGCTGACCACATATGCTCGGGCTTATTTCTGGCTAATGATCTGTTCCACAGGTCTGTGTGTGTTTTTATGCCAGTGACATGTTGTTTTGATTATTATTGCTGTATAGTAATATAGGTTGAAATCAGAAACTGTGATGACTCTGGTTTTGTTGTTTCTCAAGACTGTTTTGGTTGTTTGGGGTCTTTTGTGGTTTCATATAAATTTTAGGATGGTTTGTTCTATTGCTATAAAAAAGTGTTGTTGGTATCTTGATAAGGATTGCATTGAATCTATGGGTGTCTTAATTAGTGAGGACATTTTAAAAATAGTATTTCTAGCAATCCACAAACATGAGATTTTTGCATTTATTTGTATATTCTTTGATTTTTTTCATCAATGTCTGATTTTCAGAGTAGAGATTGTCCAATGCTTGATGAAATTTTCCCTATGTGTTTTGTTGTTTTTGATCTATTGTAAGTGGGATAGTTTTCCATATTTCTTTTTCAGACAATTTGTTGTTCTCTTGAAGAGATGCTGCCGATTTTTATATGTCAATTTTGTGTCCTGCAACTTTACTGAATTCATTGGTTATATCTGTCAGGTTTTTTGGAGTTTTTACCTATCTTCTATATATAAAATCCTGTCAGTTACAAATTAAGACAGTTTTACTTTTTACTTTGCAATTTGGATGCCTTTGTTTCTTTTTTCTCACCTGATTGTTGTGGCAAAACTTCCAGTACTGTGGAAAATAGGAGTGAGAGCGGGTACACTTTTGTTGTTTTTCGTCTTAGAGTAAAAGCTTTTCAACTTTTTACCTATGAGTATAATGTTAGCTGTGGCCTTGTCATATGTGACCTTTATTATGTTGAGTTATGCTCCTTCTATATCTAATTTGCTAAGAGATTATTTTTTATCATAAAGAAATCTGGAATTTTGTCAAATGCTTTTTCTGAATATATTGAGATAATCATAAGATTTTTTTCCTTAATTCTAATAACGTGATATATTACAGTGGTCCCCAACCTTTTTGGCACCAAATACGAATTTCATGGAAGACACTTTTTCCATGAACTGGGATGAGAGGGTTCAGGATAATTCAAGCACATAGCATTTAATGTGCACTTTATTTCTAATATAATGTCATCTCTAATCTGACAGGAGACGGGAGATACTGGTCCACAGCCCAGAGGCTGGGGACCCGTGAATATCATATTTATTGATTTGCATTTGTTAAACCATTCTTGCATTCTGGAGATCATGGTGAATGATCCTTTTATTGTGCTGCTAAAGTGAGTTTGCAGTATTTTATTGAGAATTTATGCATCTATACTCATTAGGGATGTTGGCCTAACACCTTTGGGATCATGGCCTTTCCTGGCTTTGGTATCATGGTAATGTTAGCCTATATAGTGAATTTCAGAGTGCTCCAACCTCTTCCCTTGTGGCTCAGCTGGTAAAGAATCTGCCCACAATGCAGGAGACCTGGAATCTATCCCTGGGTTGGAAAGATCCCCTGGAGAAAGGAAAGGCTAATGACTCCAGTGTTCTGGCCTGGAGAATTCCATGGACTGTATAGTCCATGGGTTGCAAAGAGTCGGACACAACTGAGCAACCTTCCTCATCATCATCCTACTTCTTTAATTTTTTGGAAGTTTGAAAAGGACTGGCATTAATGTTCTTTTTAAGAAATTAATTTTATCAGAGTATAATTGCTTTGCTATGTTGCATTAGTTTCTGCTGTGCAAAGAAGCGAATCAGCTATATGTACACATGTATGCCCTCCCTCTTGGACCTCCTTCCCATCCCTCTAGGTCATCACAGAACACTGAACAGAGCTCGCTGTGCTTTACAGCAGAGTCCCACTACCTATCCCACATACACGGTGGGATATACATATATATATATATATATATATACACACACACACACATATACATATGGTGGTATGTATATGTCAGTCCTTATCTCCAGATTGTCTCACCCTCCTCTCCCCCATTTTTATCCACAAGTCCATTATCTACATTTGCATCTCTATTCCTGCCCTGCAAATAAGTTCAGCTGCACCATTTTTCTAGATTCCAGATGTGTGAGTTAATATATGATCATTGTTTTTCACTGACTTACTTCAGTCTGTATGACAGACTCTAGGTCCATCCAGTCTCCACAATTGACTCAATTCCCTTCCTTTTTATGGCTGAGTAATATTCCATTGTATACATGTATCACATCTTCATTCCTCTGTTGATGGACATCTAGGTTGCTTCTATGTCCTGGCTATTGTAAATAGTGCTGCAGTGAACACTGGCGTACGTGTGTCTTTTTCAATTATGGTCTTCCCAGGGTATATGCCCCATAGTGAGATTTCTGGGCCATATGGAAATTCTATTTTTATTTTTTTAAAGAGCCTCCATACTGTTCTTCATAGTGGCTGTATCAATTTACACTCCCACCAGCAGTGTAAGAAGGTTCCCTTTTCTCCACACCCTCTCCAGCATTTATTTGAAGGTTTTTTTGATGATGACAATGTAAGGTGATACTTCATTGTAGTTTTGATTTGCATTTCTCTGATAAGTAGTGATGTTGAGCATCTTTTCTTGTGCATCTTAGCCATCTGTATGTCTTGTTTGGAGAAATATCTCTTTAGGTGTTTCACCCATTTTTTGATTGGGTTTGTTGTTTTGATATTGAGTTGCAAGAGTTGTTTGTTTCGAGATCAATCCCTTGTCAGTTGCTTTGTTTGCAGATATTTTCTTTTGTTCTGTGGGTTGTATTTTCATCTTGTTTATGGTTTCCTTTGCTGTGCCGAAGCTTTTAAGTTTAATTAGGTCTCATCTGTCTATTTTTTCCATTACTCTCAGTTCAGTTCAGTCACTCAATCGTGTCCAGCTCTTTGTGACCCCATGAATCATAGCACACCAGGCCTCCCTGTCCATCACCAACTCCCGGAGTTCACTCGTTACTTTAGGAGGTGAATTTAAAAAGTTGTTGCTATGATTCATGTTAAAGAATGTTTTTCCTGTTTTCCTGTCAGAGTTTTATAGTGTCCAGTCTGACATTTAGGTCTTTAATCCATTTTTATTTTATTTTTGTGTATGGTGTTAGGAATTGTTCTGTGTGTGTGTACTGAGTCAGTCAGTCATGTCTGACTCTTTGCAGCCCCATGGACTGTAGCCCACTAGGCTCTCTGTCCATGGAATTTTACAGGCAAGAATACTAGAATGGATTGCCATTTTCTTTTCCAGAGGATCTTTCCGACCCAGAGATTGAACCCACATCTTTTCCATTTCCTGCATTGGCAGGCAGATTCTTTTTACCACTGGTGCCACCTGGGAAGCTCAGGAAGTCTTCTAATTTCATTCTTTTACATGAAGCTGTCCAGTTTTCCCAGAACTACTTATTGAAGGGATTGTCATTTCTCTTTGTAGGTTCTTGCCTCCTTTGTCAAAGAATGAAAAGTGAAAGTGAAGTCACTCAGTCGTGTCTGACTCTTTGCGACCCCATGGACCATAACCTACCAGGCTCCTCTGTCCATGGGATTTTCCAGGCAAGAGTACTGGAGTGGGTTGCCATTTCCTTCTCCAGGGGATCTTCCTGACCCAGCAATTGAACCTGGGACTCCCACATTGCAGGCAGACGCTCTACCGTCTGAGTCACAGGTGACCATAAATGCGTGTGTTTATCTCTGGTCTTTCTATCCTGTACCAAAAACAAATCTATGTTTCTGTTTTTCTTCCGGTATTATACTGTCTTGATGACCGTAACTTTGTAGTATAGTCTGAAGTCAGGGCACCTGACTCCTCCGGCTCTGTTTTTCTGTCTCAAGATTGCTTTGGCTAATCAGGATCTCTTATGTTTTTATATAGATTGTAAAATTTTTGTTCTAATTCTGTGAAAAATGCTGTTGGTAGTTCAATAGGAATTTCATTGAATCTGTAGATAGCTTTACATATTAAGTAAAATTCATCACTAAAATCATCTGGTTTGGGGCTTTTCTTTCTTGAGAGATATCTGATTATTGATCCATCTTCTTACTAGTAATTGGTCTGTTTAGGTTTTATATTTCTTCCTGTTTCAGTCTTGGTAGGTTGTATATTTCTAAGAATTTTTTTTTTCCATTTCTTCTATTATCCAGTTTGTTGGCACATAGATGTTCATGGTATCTTATTACCCTTTGTATTTCTGTGATATTAGTTGTAATTTATCTTTTTTTTTATTTATGATTTTGTTGATTTGAGTCCTCTCCTGCTTGGTTAGTCAGGCTAAAAATTTGTTAGTTTTTCCTTTGTTATACTATGGTCTCAGTTTGTTCTTTTTCTAGTTTAAGGCAGAGAGTTAGGTTGTGCTAAGATAGTGTTGTAACTTGATTGCAGTGGAATCAGTGTTACATGAATCTATACATGTGGTTATACACCATAGGTCTTTATGCACATCTTGCACCACAGTCAGTTTTCTGGTTCTGATAGTATTCTGTCATTATGAAAATGTAACCATCAAGGAAACTGGGTCAGGTATAGGTGGGATCTCTCTATACTATTTTTGCAACTTCCTGTGAACCTGTAATTATTTTAAAATAAAAGTTAAAATATAAACTAGGCAAATCCACCGTCATAGTGGAAAGTTTTTCTCATTTCTATTAATAACTGATAGAACAAGAAAGCCAAAAAGAAGAAAAATAAACAGAAAAAAGGAAAAAAAAAGATGTATAAGATTTGATCAACTCAGTTAAAAACCTTGTTTTATGGAAATATAAATGGTGGACACTGAAATAAAGTAACAGTATATATATATTCTTTTAAAACACACTTAAATCATTAACATATTGCACACACACATGTAAATGGCAATATAAACAAAATATCAACCAATAAAAATGAAACTTGGAAAAATATGTAGTTTTGGAAATTAAGAATCAGTCTTTAGGTAATTAATGAGCTAAATAAGAAATCACAATGGAAATTAGAAAAAGTTTCACTGCATGGTAACAGCATAGAAAAATGATGTCATGTTAGTCTGTGCTTAGAGATAAATGTTTAGCTTTATGTACTGTAGAAAATAAAAAGACCTAAATATGAATATATTTAATATCCACTCAAATGTTACCAAATAAGATATTGTATAAAACTAATAAAAGTAAAAATAAAAAGTAACAGAATTTAGAGCATGGAAAGGTATACAAAGTGATAAAATTCTCAACAAAGCCAAAATTTGGTTCTTTACAAAGACAACTGAAATTAACGAAATTGGAAAAGAGAGTAGGGAGATGGATTTAAATGATATGAGTACTGAAAGAAAAGAGTACTGAAAGAAAAGCACAACTACAGATCCTGCAGACATTAAAAATAATAAGAAATAATTTGAACCATGTATGCCAACCAATTTGAAACTTGAATAAAATAAACAAATACCTAGACAAATACAAATAAGAGAAATTGCCTGAATAAATGGGAAAATTTTAATTTGACAGATTACTAAATTCAAGGATGGATATATGGTTATAAGAGTATTCTACAGCCTTTTCTACTAACTTGAGCAGAATAATAGCAGTTAAGATACGATGGCTTATAATTTTGGAAGTTTGCCAATTGTCAAATCAGTCACCAGAACAATGGAATAATGCAATCACACAAATAAGCCTCATATAGGTCCTTGAAGGAGTTACAACTACAGTCAGCATTATCAGTAGGAAAGCCATTTCTCAAACATTCCAAGAAGGGGTGAGGAGGTTTGTTGTAGTCATCCAAAGACTGATAGATCATATTCTTATGTTAAAACTGTAAGATACAACTGGCAGTTAACAATAGATGTATGTGAGAGTTCCCCAAAAGTGAAACGAAAACACTCAACGTTTCCCATACACGTCAGTGTAGAAGTGGTTGTCAGTTAGATGTTTGATTACAGTGCAATGGAAAATGTGGTTATTTAGTTGCTAAATCGTGTCTGACTCTTTGCAACCCCATGGACTGTAGCTCACCAGGCTCTCTGTCCATGGGCTTTCCCAGGCAAGATACTGGAGTGGGTTGCCATTTCTTCCTCCAGGGGATCTTCCCGACCTAGGGATCAAAGCCGCATCTCCTGCTTGACAGGTAGATTCTTTACCATTAAGCCACTTGGGAAGCCCCACAATGAAAAATAGTGTGATTTTAAAATTTTAATATTAGGTTGTAAAGAATTTTCAAGAAACAGTCTTAGTAGAGTGAAATAAATTGAATACCAAACTCTGGTGTTCTATTCTTCACATAAAATCGATTTATTTATAGATCGGTTTGCTGCTTCAAAAATATCTATAACTGGAAAAAGGAAGAAAAATGCAGAAATACTTAAGGAAATCTGAGACACCATCCATTTTAGAGACCCAGGTCTTTGGGTTAACAATCCACAGTGTTGTAACATTTTAATTCCTTAGTTATTTGTTTCTAGTCCTTATCAAATCTTTCACCTTTTTCAAGTCTCTTGAAGCTCTTTTCGATAGTTGAACAGAAGCCACTGCACCATAAGCAGTCACAGTGAATAAGAAACAAAGACCATTAACAAAAATCAATTCATGCCTAGGAGACTCATGGAGCACAAAAGAGATGCTCATTTCTTGGCTGTTCATTTTTCTGGGTACCTCACTGATTTTCATGGCAGTATCTTTAATTTATAATTTATTTATTATTGGTCTTGAAACGTTAAGGAACTTGGAATTACAGCAACTCAGCTCTATTTCAGGTAAAACAAAGGTGTGGCAAGGTATTTCCCAAGTGAGTTTCCCAACTATTATTTTTCCTCATAATCTGAGCTCCTTGAACCATACAACAGCATGGCTATTCAATTTCCTTGATTTTTGTGCATAGAGAAATATTTTTGGATGTTGTCAAAAAAAAGAAAAACCCTGAACTAGGAAATACTGAAAATATTGCTTTAACAAATAAATGTTGGATATCTATCTTGTACAATGCATTTTGCTAGATGCGTGGCTATAATTATTTTTCCAACAAGTAGAATAATGTAGGTGGCAACACCCAGTGATTATTAAAAGGGAAAATTTCCAAATTATTTCATTCTCTTGAACAAGTTTACATTCATTTACTCATTTATGTATTCATGTGTGACAAACATGTACAGAACCTTTTCTTTAAAGCAGGATCCTATAGAAGGACTTAATCTTTCTTTATCTTAATTTCCTTAACTACAAAACAGTGATGATATCTCACTGGGTGGTTGCCAAGATTAAATGAGTGAAAGTGTCTGAAGTGTTGAGAACAGAATCTGGCACATGGAAATTCTATGTATATATTGACCATTGTTTTAACCCAGCACCTCTAAGAAGGGTTTCCTGAGTCAGCCTATTAAGTAGCCCCATCAGATGCTGATATTTCATTTGTGAACTGTAAAACCAGGACAGTGAGGGTGAGATTGAAAAAAAAAAAAACCTCAGTAAGCAAAGAAAATGATGTGAAATGGTGTATGTCCATGCCAGGGACCACTTCACTACAGGCTGCTAAGAGATCAGCAGGACAGTCAAATATGTTGGCTTGCCCCATGCAGTTTCTTCAGGACATGATCCATGGTAGAGAAGAAGGAAGGGAAATTATTCTGCATGGTTCCTTCCACTTCCTCCATTCCTCACATACTTGCAAAGTGTCCTCCTCTGAGGTCTCTCAGGAAACTAGATCCCATACCCAGTTTTTTGTATTAAGTCCCAGTCTTTTTCTCTTACATTCTGGTTGTTATTAATCAAGCCATACAATGGGAAGCAAAAGCAATATCAAGGTTGCCTTTGACTCAAACCTCTTTTTCAAAGCTCTCAGCATAGTGTAGTTGACAGAAGCAGGTCTTTATAATTAGAGGGGTAGCTTTTGGTCTTGGATCTTCTACTTGCTAGATGTGCAAGTTATTTAAATGCTCTGTGCCTTAGTTCCTTTCATAAATCTCTAAAATAGAACTATTAATGTACACCTTATAGAACCGTTACAAAGGATGAATGAACAGTAAAGTAATGAGAGCTATGATTGTCACATAAACGTTTCAATAAATGTTGACTACAACCATAATTATCACTGCATACAAATGAGGCGATCAGGAATTCCCAATCACACCATTAACTGTGAATCCACCTAGAAGAAATATACCACAGACTTCAGCTACATAGGAAAAGTAGAATTGAGCAATAACCACGATAAATCAACATAGAAAGCTGAATAAATAATTCAGAACCCAAACTATATATTTCTCTCACTTGACTAAATTATTCAGAAAATTCTTACTCCCTCCCACTTTAATTTGCCTTTACAGGTACCACCATAAAGTCACTTATCTTACCCTGATTTGATTCTTTGACAGTCATGTTTAAAAGTTTGTCATCAAACTCTAAGTGCATTTATATCAGATGTTGTAAATTCCTATTTTATTCTGCCAAGGCAAAGTTGAATGGGAGCTTTAAGACTTGCAGAAGTATTCATATTTATACAGACATCCCAATAAGCAATGATATCACCACAGTGGTATTAATGGATGTCTTCATGTGAGATGATTAAATTTTTAGGTTGTCATCTTCCTGCAGATTGTGCTGTACATTCCCACCTGCTTACTTGAAGCTTCAAATTGGCTATTATTTGACAATAAAATAAGCTTTCTATACAAGACACCCATTTTTTATTTAATGAAACAAAAACTTATTTTATAATGCTACATGTTTTATCTTGGGCAGAGAAAAGAAAAGGAAAAAGCTTTAATTTCTTTAACATGCTTTAGATTTAACATTTCTTTAGATTCCAGTTAGTTACAACACCTTATTAGCCCAAGCTTAATACATTAACCTGTATTCCAATGATTTTTTGAGAATATATGATGCAACAAAACTGACAACGTTTAAGCACAGATCTAAACAGTTGCTGCCAGTGTTCCTAGGTTTTAAAATCATCTCCTCTGCTTGTTAAAATGTTTGGATTCTTATACATTGCACCTGCACCTTGAGATTTTATTCAGGAGGTCTAGGATGACAAATAGATGCCAGCATTTTTAACAAGTATCTCAGATGCAGGCAATTCATACACCACAGTTTGATCAACTGATAAAAGTATGTATAAGCCTTTTATGGACCAGAATCGGAAGAGAAGTTAAAACTGACTTTCAGTAACTCTTACAAAATGTCACAAAACTTCTAGTCACTGAATACTTTGACTACTAGAAATGCAAGAATCTTTGGATTTAAGGTTGGAACACTCTGATGTTTTCCCCAATCTTGTGAAAATCAGTTGTTTTCTCTGAAAGGGACTCATTTCTCAGTACTTCTTAAATCTTAGCTGATATACTTACTTTTCTAGTCTCCAGGAGATAAAAAAAAAAAAAGAAGAAGCCAAATGTCTTTGAGTTTCTCAGACTGTTCTTTATACAGCCTTATCTGCTGCGAGGGAAGATGTGATTGCTGATCTGTTGCATAGATATTCTCATGCATTCAACTAATGATTTTTCAAGAGACTTCTAGTAAATTTAGAGTAAGTTTTACATCGAAAATTTTGCTTCTGTGATTCCCACCATTTTCTTACTGTTTAAATTTTCTATGGAGTTTTCCCACACCATTATTTAATGATGCTCCACGGTGACCCCTACAGGTTCAAAGTAGCCCTAGTAGAAACTCCACAGCTGGATGATACTAATACATGGTAGATGTCTATGGGCCTTCCCAGGTGGTGCTCTTGGTAAAGAACCTGCCTGCAGTGCAGGGGAGACATAAGAGACTCAGGTTTGATCCCTGGGTTGGGAAGGTCCCCTGGAAGAAGGCATGGCAACCCCTCCAGTATTCTTGCTAGGAGAATCCCATGGACAAAGGAGCCTGGTGGGCTGCAGTCCATAGGGTTGCAAAGAGTCGGACATGACTGAGTGACTTAGCTCGCATATCCAATTATTATTTCCTCCTCCTCGAGTGGAATGAGAGATGATAAGAACAGAAGTCAACAAAGAATAGAAGTATTCTTGGGTTATAAAGACAGAATTGAGGAATCTTCTTCCCCATGTAAACATGTGTCCTTTTGATGGACAGAGAAGAAAATAAAAAGAATTTTTTTTAGTCTATCCATCCTTTAGAACATAAATTTTTTTCCCAGTGGAATTATTACTTATGCTTAGGCGTGATCTTGTGATTTTCATCCTAGTGAAACATTAATGCACTGTGTATGTCTTTTAAGAAGTGATTACTACCCTGAATTATGGATATTAATTTATTAGTAAATTATTTTCTATATTTAGTGAATACTATGTGATTATCACACTGAATATAAGGCCACATAAGCAAATTAGTAAATGACAAGCCACCCACCACCCTTACCATGAACCCACGTTCCAGTGGGGAAAAGGACTGTAAATTAATAGCTACAAACACTGAGAAATTGAATGTCAAAGCTAATTCACAACTAGATTTGGAGTTTGAGTTTTGCAGAACTGATGAAGATGTGACTTCTGTTCATAAACCAGGGAAGGGTTGATTGTTTGATGTCTGAGTCTTGGCTCTAAGGAGATGAAACATTTTTAAATGAAGTTTCTGCTATTTTCTTTTGCTTTTTAACTAAGATACGATGTCAGCATCCTCCTCCGATAATTACAGTCTCTCTTGCTTTATTATTTTGTATTTCTCTTTAACACTTAATCTCTTACTTTTTTCTTTATAGTTCCTCTCTCTTCTAGAAAAGGGATCAGTAAACTATTTATTGCCCATTAGCTTGTAGCCTGTTTTTCTGTTGAAAAATCCTATTGGAATATACCATACCCACCATTTACACATTGTCTATGGCTACTTTTACATTGTAATGACAGTGTTAAAAAGTGGTGACAGAGGTCAAATGACTAACCCACAACTCTAACATTTTTACCATCTTGCTGTTTCAGAAAAAAGTTTGCTACTTTTTTGACCACGTGGCTTAGCAGTAAAGAATTCTCCTTCAGTGCAGGAGCTGCAGGAGACACAGGTTCAATCTCTGGATCGGAAAGATCCCCTGGAGGAGGAAATGGCAACCCACACCAATATTCTTGCATGGAAAATCCCGTAAACAGAGGAGGCTGGCATGCTGTAGTCCATGGGGTCGCAAAGAGTCAGACATGACTGAGTAAGCACACACATGGTCAAGAACCAGGACTCTGAGGGCAGAGACTATATCTTGGTCAATTTTTGTAATCTTAGTACCAAGCACAGCCATCAGGAAATCTTTTTTAAATGTGTGTGTGTGTGTGTGTGTTTTATTGTGATAAAAGTCACATAATAGACAACATATTATTTTAACCATATTTTAACTGTTCAGTTCTGTGGCACTTAAGTGCATTCACATAATTGTGGAACTCTCACAATCATCCATCTCTCAGATTTTTCACCTTCCTAAACGAAACTCTGTTTCGATTATGAAGTAAGTACCCAGTCACCCGCCCCACCTCCCCCAAGCCCCTGGCATCTACTTTCTGACTCTCTGAATTTAACTATTCTAGGTATTTCGTTTAAGTGAAATCAAACCATATTTATCTGTACCTAACATATATTGGACGGAGAAGGCAATGGCAACCCACTCCAGTACTCTTGCCTGGAAAATCTCATGGATGGAGGAGCCTGGTAGGCTGCAGTCCATGGGGTCCTGAAGAGTTGTACACAACTGAGCAACTTCACTTTCACTTTTCACTTTCCTGCATTGGAGAAGGAAATGGCAACTCACTCCAGTGTTCTTGCCTGGAGAATCCCAGGGACAGGGGAGCCTGGTGGGCTGCCGTCTATGGGATTGCACAGAGTCAGACACGACTGAAGCGACTTAGCAGCAGCAGCAGCAACGTATATTGGAATGCATTTTAAAGGTAACTTAATATATAGCCTACAAATAAATTGTATATTCCCCCTACCCCCCACAACGCTATACAGTAGGTTCTGATTAGTGATATATTTTATACATATATATACTCAAAATTTATCCCATGAGACCTTTTCTCTCTCGGTATTTATATGTTTGTTCTCTACATTGTTTTTCTCTCTATCTGTGTCACTATTTCTGCTTTGCAACTAGGATCATCTGTACTATTTTTCTAGATTCCATATATGCAGTAATATACAAAATTTTTCATTTTCTGACTGACTTCACTCTGCATGACAGTGTATAAGTTCATCCATGTTTCTGCAAATTACACAATTTTGTTCCTCTTTATGACTAAATAATATTCAGTTGTTTATATGTACCACATCTTTATCAGTTTATCTGTTGATGGAAATTTGGGTTGCTTCCTGACTCTTGTAAATAGTACTGCAGTGATCACTGGGGTGCATATATCTTTTTGAATTATGGTTTTCTCTGGGTATATGCCCAAGAGTAGGGTTGCTGGGCCATATAGTAGTTCTGTTTTAGTTTTTTAAGGCATCCCCATACTGTTCTCCATAGTGGGTGTTCAGTTCAGTTCAGTTGCTCAGTCATGTCCAACTCTTTGGGACCCCATAGACTGCAGCATGCCACACTTCCCTGTCCATCACCAACTCCCCAAGTTTATTCAAACTCATGTCCAACGAGTCAGTAATGCCATCCAACAATCTCATCCTCTGTCATCCCCTTCTCCTCCTGCCTTCAATCTTTCCCAGCATCAGGGTCTTTCCCAGTGAGTCAGTTCTTCGCACCAGGTGGCCAAAGTATTGCAGTTTCAGCTTCAGCATCAGTCCTTCCAATGAATATTCAGGACTGATTTCCTTTAGGATGGACTGGTTGGATCTCCTTGCAGTCCAAGAGACTCTCAAGAGTCTTCTCCAACACCACAGTTCAAAAGCATCAATTCTTCAGTGCTCAGCTTTCTTTATAATCCAACTCTCACATCCATACATGACTACTGGAAAAACCATAGCTTTGACTAGATGGAATTTTGTTGGCAAGGTAATGTCTCTGATTTCTAGTATGATGTCGAGGTTGGTCATAGCTTTTCTTCTAAGGAGCAAGTATCTTTTAATTTCATGGCTGCAGTCACCATCTGCAGTGATTTCAGAGCCCCCAAAAATAAAGTCTCTCACTGTTTCCATTGTTTCCCCATCTATTTGCCATGAAGCGATGGGACCAGATGCCATGATCTTAGTTTTCTGAATGTTGGGATTTAAGCCAACTTTTTCACTCTCCTCTTTTACTTTCATCAAAAGGCTCTGTAGTTCTTCTTCACTTTCTGCTATAAGGGTGGTGTCATCTGCATATCTGAGGTTACTGATATTTCTCCCAGCAATCTTGATTCCAGCTTGTGCTTCATCCAGCCTGGCATTCCTCATGGCGTACTCTGCATATAAGTTAAATATGCAAGATGACAATATACAGCCTTGATGTACTTCTTTCCTGATTTGGAACCAGTCTGTTGTTCCATGTCCAGTTCTTACTGTTGCCTCTTGACCTGCATACAGATTTCTCAGGAGGCAGGTCAGGTGGTCTGGTATTCCCATCTCTTTCCCAGTGTAAGAGGGTTCTCTTTTGTCCACACCCTCTCCAGTATTTTTTGTTTGTAGGCTTTGTGGTGATGGTCAGTCTGACCAGTGTGAGGTGGTAGCTCCCTCATTGTAATTTTCATTTGCATGTCTCTAATAATTAGTGATGTTGAACATCTTGTAAGTGCATTTTGGCCATCTGTATGTCTGCTTTGGAGAGATGTCTGTTTAGGTCTTCCACCCATTGTTTGATTGGGTTTTTTTGTTTTTTTGATGATAAGCTCCATGAGTTATTTGTGAACTTTGGAGATTAATCCCTTGTCCATTGCTTCTGTTTGCATATATTTTCTCCCATTCTGAGGGTCTTTTTTTCATCTTGCTTATGGTTTCCTTTGCTGTGCAAAAGCTTTCAAGTTTAATTAGGTCCCATTTGTTTAGTTTTGCTTTTATTTTCATTACTCTAGGAGGTGGGTTAAAAAAGATCTTGCTGAAATTTATGTCAAGGAGTGTTCTGCCTATATTTTCCTCTAAGATCTTTATAGTATTCAGCCTTACCTTTAGCTCTTTAATCCATTGTGAGTTTATTTTTGTGTATGGTGTTAGGAAGTGTTCTTTTACATGTAGCTCTTCAGTTTTCCCAGCACCACTTATTAAAGGAACTTGTCTTTTTCTCCATTGCCTCCTTTCTCACAGGTTAGGTGACCGTATGTGCATGAGTTTATCTCTGGCCTTCTATCCTGTTCCATTGATGTATATTTTTGCTTTATTCTGGCAACACCATACTGTCTTGATTACTATAGCTTTGTAGTATACTCTGAGGTCAGGGAACCTGAGACCTCCACCTCCATTTTTCTTTCTAGAGATTGCTTTGGCACTGGGTACTGATGTCAGAGTTAGATGTGGGTCTCAAATGTTGCATATGATTAGTACAGTGATGGGAAAAGCACCCTTTGCATAAAGTTCATTCTTTCAGTATGTGAAAAAGCTGATGTGGAAGCTCATGGTTCTAAATTCTGAAGGTAAGGAAGAAACCCACTTTATGATATTCTTGTGTGGAATAATTTTTTTACTTGATCTTCCAAAGTCATGATTTTTAAAAGTCGAAAAAATTGACAATATTGTGGCTTCTTTGTTAGTTTGTGATGACACACAGTTGCTAATAATGTAATATAGATACAGTTCAGTTGGTATAATGCAGTATAATGACCAGGTGAATGGTTTAGTATTGGATGTTTCTTACATTAAAACACTATTGGTTATTACTTTTTTAAGATTTATTTATTCATATTATGTTTGTCTGTGCTTCCTGCAGTCTTTCTCTAGTTGTGGTGAGTGGTCTGCTTTTCATTGTGGTGCACAGGTTTCTTGTCGCAGTAGTTTTTCCTGTTCCAGAGCATGGCTCTGTGTACATGGGCTTCAGTAGTTGCAGCTCTTGGGCTCTAGAGCACGGGCTCAGTAATTACGGTGCACAGGCTTAGTTGCTCCACGGCATGTGGGATCTTCCTGAACCAGAGATCAAACCTGTGTTCCCTGCAGTCCTGCAGTGGCAGGCGGATTCCCAACCGCTAGACCACAGGCAGTGGCACCCCACTCCAGTACTCTTGCCTGGAAAATCCCATGGATGGAGGAGCCTGGTAGGCTGCAGTTCATGGGGTCGCTAAGAGTCGGACATGACTGAGCGACTTCACTTTCACTTTTCACGTTCATGCATTGGAGAAGGAAATGGCAGCCCACTCCAGTGTTCTTGCCTGGAGAATCCCAGGGACGGGGGAGCCTGGTGGGCTGCTGTCTATGGGGTCGCACAGAATCAGACACGACTGAAGCGACTTAGCAGCAGCAGCAGCAGACCACAGCGAAGCACTGCTATTACTTTAAATTAGTATTTATACTTTAACGTTAACTAGACTTAAAGTATCAGGATCTTCGTTCAGATGTCTTTGAAAGGTTTAATTTACTCTCGTGAAATTGGAGTAAATCTTTTATGTAGTTGTTATGTGTTACCTGTTATATAATACTTTTCTCCCAAAAAAGTGTGTGCATTGGTATATATATATTAAGCAAAATGAAATAAAATCACTTTTGAGGATATCACAGGTTCTTAACTTTCTTTTGATATCTAGAAATTCTAGGCGTTATAGTTTAGGGTATTACCAAGTATTTGCATTTTTTTTCCTATTAGTCTTACTTTTCAGTAATACCAAGCAGCTAAGAGTACCTCTAAGCGCAGTCATGTTGAATCTCCATACAATATACATACCTATAAAATTAGATCTCTTTGAAGTATCACCGTAGTGTTTGTGAAGATGTGATATGAGTAGAGATTTGTGTGTGTTTGTCTTTAAATCAAAAGAGCTGTATAAATCACTTCATTCTTGCAGGGTTCGAGCACACTTTCAGTGCTAGTTGATGCCTTAAGCAAAGAATATCACCATTGAAAACTCGTTTCACCATATCTACCATATCTATATCTTGCAAGAGTGTATATTTTATTTTAATTAAAATATGTTATGTTTGACAAAAAGGTTTGCATTTTTTGCAGATGAATTTATTTTTGACTGATTAGTTCAAAATCTACTGAGATTGCTTTAGGTAGCAGTGTTAACTGTAAGGTGCAGTTTTAAGAATGGATTTTCTGTTTATTGGGCTTTTTAGTTGCTGGATACTTTGGTGAGGTCCTTTGCTATCTAATAGTGCTATATATATTTTATATTTATTACAGAGCAGTGATATGTGTGCTTAGGATTGTTTGTATTTAGCAAATATTTATGGAGAAAGTATTATATGCTAGATACTGTTTTAGTAAATGGAATATAGCAATGAAGAAAGACAAGGTCCATGCCCTCATGAGACTTATGTTCTAGAGGACTGTTCATTACTGAATCTTTTCATGACGTTCATAAACGGTTGGATTTGGAAGAAGTTTTAGAATATTTTGGCCAACAGTTTTGACAGCTGGTCCTTTCGTTGTATGCATATATACATCTAGAGATGGGAAGATGTTACTATGAGACGTCTATTCCATTAGCCGCCTGAGAAATCTGTGTGCAGGTCAAGAAGCAACAGTTAGAACCGGACGTGGAATAACAGACTGGTTCCAAATCGGGAAAGGAGTACATCAGGCTGTATATTGTCATCCTGCTTATTTAACTTATATTCGGAGTGAATCATGCAAAATGCCAGGCTGGATGAAGCACACGCCGGAATCAAGATTGCTGGGGGAAATATCAATAACCTTAGATATGCACTTATAGCAGAAAGTGAAGAAGAACTAAAGAGCCTCTCAATGACAGTGAAAGAGGAGAGTAAAAAAGTTGGCTTAAATCTCAACATTCAGAAAATGAATATCATGGCATCCGGTCCCATCACTTCATGGCAAATAGATGGGGAAACAATAGAAACATTGACAGACTTTATTTTGGGGGGCTCCAAAATCACTGCAGATGGTGACTGTAGCCATGAAATTAAAAGATGCTTTCTCCTTAGAAGAAAAGCTGTGACCAACCTAGACATCATATTAAAAATCAGAGACATTGCCTTGCCAACAAAAGTCCGTCTAGTCAAATGGTTTTTCCAGTAGTCATGTATGGATTTGAGAGTTGGACTATAAAGAAAGCTGAGTCCCGAAGAATTGATGCTTTTGAACCATGGTGTTGGAGAAGATTTGAGAGTCCTTTAGACTGAAAGGAGATCCAACCAGTCCATCCTAAAGGAAATCAGTCCTGAATATTCCTTGGAAGGACTGATGCTGAAGTTGAAACTGTAATAGTTTGGTCACCTGAGGCCAAGAACTGACTCACTGGAAAAGACCATGATGCTGGGAAAGATTAAAAGCGGGAGGAGAAGGGGACGACAGAGGATGAGATTGTTGGATGGCATCACTGACTCGATGGGCATGAGCTTGAGTAAGCTCTGGGAATTGGGATGGACAGGAAAGCATGGTGTGCTGTAGTCCATGGGGTTGCAAAGAGTTGGACATGACTGAACGACTGAGTTGAACTGATTCCATTAGATTTGGGATTTCTAGTCTTGGCTTGCCCCGTGTCTCTGGGAGACTCAGTTTCCTAAATTGTAACAGGGAAATACTTGAGTGATTTTTTTTTAAATTATTCCAAGGATTAAATGAAAATTTGTGTTTGTGCAGTAAATTTTGTCATATTTAAATTGCATCTCAATAAAGCTGATTTTTTAAGAGGAAAAAAAAGATTGCTTTGGCTATTCAGGGTCTTTTGTGTTGCCATACAAATTGTAGAGTGTTTTGTTCTACTTATGTGAAAAATGCCATTGGTAATTTGATAGGGGTTGCATTGAATCTATAGATTGCTTTGGGTAATACAGTCATTTTCACAATCTTCAATTTGAAAATTTGATTCCTCCAATCCAGGAACATGGTGTATTTCTCCATCTGTTTGTATCATCTTTGATTTCTTTCATCAATATCTTAGAGTTTTCTGAGTACAGATCTTTTGCCTGATTAGCTAGGTTTATTCTTAGGTATTTTATTATTTTTGTTTCAGTGGTAAATGGGATTGTTTCCTTAATTTCTCTTTCTGATCTTTTGTTGCTAGTATACAGGAATACAAGAAATTGCTATTCTTTAATTTAGTATCCTACAACTTTACCAGATTCATTGATGAGCACCAGTAGTTTTCTGGTGGCATCTTAAGGGTTTTCTCTGAATAGTATGATGTCATCTTCAAACAGTGAAAGTTCTGCTTCTTTTCCAATTGGGATTCCTTTTATTTCTGTTTCTTCTTGGATTGCTGTGGCTATTTCTTCCAAAGCTATATTGAATAAAAGTGGTGAGAGTAGACATCCTTGACTTGTTCCTTAGAGGAGCAAATCTTAGAGGAAATGCTTTTAACTTTTCACCATTGAATATGATGTCAGCTGTGAGCTTGTCATATATGACCTTTATTGTGTTGAAGTAGATTCTCTCTATGCCCGCTTTCTAGAGTGTTTTTATCATAAATAGGTGCTAAAAATATTTCAAATGCTTTTCCTGCATCTGTTGAGATTATCATCTGGTTTTTATTCTTCAATTTGTTGATGTGGTGTATTACCCTGATTGATTTGCAGATAAAATACTGAAGAATCCTTGCATCACTAGGATGAATCCCACTTGATCATGGTGTTTGATTCTTTTACTATATTGTTGGATTCTGTTTGCTAGTATTCTGTTAAGGATTTTTGCATCCATGTTCATCAGTGACACTGGCCTGTAATCTTCCTTTTTTGCAGTATCTTTGGTTTTGGTATCAGAGTTGTAGTGGCCTTATACAATGAGTTTGGGAGTGTTCGTTCCTCTACAATTTTTGGAACAGTTTCATAGGATAGGCGTTAACTATTCTCTAAATATTTGTTAGAATTCACCTGTGAAGCCACCTAGTCCTGGACTTTATTTGCTATAAGTTTTAAAATCACAGTTTCAATTTTAGTGCTTATGTTTGGTCCATTCATATTTTCTATTTCTTTCTGGTTTAGTCTTGGAAGGTTGTACCTTTCTAAGAATTTGTCCATTTCTTCCAGGTTGTCCATTTTATTAGCATATATTTGCTTGTAGGAGTCTCTTACGATCCTTTGTATTTTGGTAGCATCAGTTGTAATTTCTCCTTTTTCATTTCTGATTTTATTGGTTTGAGTTTCCTCCCTTTTTTCTTGATGAATCTGGTGAAAGGTTTATCAATTTTATTTATTGTCTCAAAGAACCAGCTTTTAGTTTCATTGATCCTTGCCATTGTTTTCTTCATTTCTAGCATTTATTTCTGCTTTAGTTTTTTTTTTTATTTCTTTCCTTCTTATAATTATGGCCTTTGTTTGTTCTTTCTCTCTTCTTTCTCTGGCTGCTTTAGATGTAAAGTTTGGTTGTTTATTTGAGATTTTTCTCATTTGTTGAGGTGGAATTGTATTGCTGTAAACTTTCCTTTTAGACTCACAACTTTTGCTGCATCTCATAGGTTTTGGGTCATTGTGTTTCTATTGTCATTTGGTTCTATGTAATTTTTTAATTTCTTCAGGGATCTCTTGGTTATTTAGTAGCATAATGTTTAACCTCCATGTATTTTTTTTTAACCATTTTCCCCCTGCAGTTGATATCTAGTCTCATAAAGCACTGTGGTAAGAAAAGATCTTTGATAGGATTTCAATTTCTTAAATTCACTGGGGCTTGATTTGTGGCCCAAGATGTGATCTATCCTGGAGAATGTTCTGTGAGCACTTGAGAAGAAAGTGTATCCTCCTACTTTCAGATGGAATGCCCTGTAAATAGCAGTTAAGTCTTTCTGGTCTAATGTGTCATTTAATGTTTGTGTTTCCTTATTAAGTTTCTGTCTGGATGATCTGTCCATTGGTGTAACTGCAGTGTTAAAGTCCCCTACTGTTGTGTTACAATTGATTTACCCTTTTATGGCTGTTAGCATTTGGCTTATGTATTGAGATATTGCCACATTGGGTGCAGAAATGTTCATAACTGTTGTATCTTCTTGGACTGATCCCTTGATCATTATTTAGTGTCCTCCCTTTTCTCTTGTAACAGTCTTTATTTTGAAGTTTATTTTATCTGATAGGAGTGTTGCTATCTTTTGATTTCCATTTACATGGAATATCTTTTCCTACCCCTCACTGTCAGTCTGTATGTATCCCTAGGTCTGAAACAGGTCTCTTGTAAATAACATACATATGGGTCTCGCTTTTTTAACCTTTCAGCCAGTCTTTCTTTTGGTTGGAACAATTAATCCATTAGCATTTAAGGTGCTTACTGATATGTATATTCCTATTACCATTTTCTTAATTGTTTTAGGTTTGTTTTTGTAGGTCTTTTTCTTCTGTTTCTCACGTAGAAAAGTTCCTTTGGCATTTATTGTAAAGCTGATTTGGTGGTGCTGAGTTCTCCTTTGCTTGTCTGTAAAGCTTTTGATTTCTCTGTAGAATCTGAGTAAGATCTTTGCTGGGTAGAGTAATCTCGGTTGTAGGTTTCATCTTTCATCACTTTAAATATATCCTTACACTCTCTTCTGACCTGAAGTGTTTCTGCTGAAAATGTACCTGATAACCTTATGGGGTTTCCCTTATATGTTATTTGTTGCTTTTCCCTTATTGCTTGTAATGCTTTTTCTTTGAATTTTATTTAATTAGTTTGATTAATATGTGTCTGGGCATATTTCTCCTTGGGTTTATCCTGTGTGGGACTCTCTGTGCTTCCTTAGCCTTGAGTGGCTATTTCCTTTCACATGTTAGTTAAGTTTTTGACTATATCTCTTCAAATATTTTTTCAGATCCTCTCTTTTTTCTTCTTCTGGGACCTCTGTAATTCGAAGGGTGATGCATATCATGTTGTCCCAGAGGTCTTTGAGACTGTCCTCATTTCTTTTCATTCTTTTCTGTGTATTCTGCTCCTCGGTGGTTATTTCCAGCGTTCTGTCTTCCAGCTCACTTATTCTTTTGCCTCAGTTATTCTGCTATTGATTTCTTCTGGTATATCTTTCATTTCAGTTATTCTGTTGTTCGTCACTGTTTGCTTGTTCTTTAGTTCTTCTGGGTCCTTGTCAAACATTTCTTATATTTTCTTGATCCATGCCTCCATTCTATTTCTGAGATTTTTGAATCATCTTTACTATCATTATTATGAATTATTTTTCAGGCAGATTGCTTATTTCCTCTTCATTTATTTGGTCTGTTTGCTCTTGTAGGTCTTTACTTTGCTCATTTGTCTGTAAGTATTCCTCTGTTGTCTCATTTTTGTTGATGAATGGGACTGTGTTCCTGTCTTGCTTGTTGTTTGGCCTGAGGCGTCCAGCACTGAAGTTTGCAAGCAGTTGGATGGAGCTGGTCTCAGTGCCAAAAGGAGGACCTTTGGGAGAGGTTACACTGATTAATGTTCCCAGGGTCTGAAGTTCTCTTGTTAGTCCAGTAGTAAAGCTTAGTGCTCACACCACAGGGGCTCAGACCCCACCCCCTGCCTGGGAACCAAGACCTTGCAAGCTGTGAGGAGACAGGAACTGCATGTCCTCCTACTCTGCCGTCTTGACTCTGCCTCCTATCAGAGAATTTTGACCTGAGATCTACCATATGTTCATTTTCCAGAGATGTAGTTAACTTCCAAGAACTGCTGGCTATGTTGTATATGTGTGGGTTCGTATACCCATTTGCATGGAAAACATTTATATTTATTAGGAAAAAGTTTCTAACTTGTTTATGTTCTTGAAGGGAAATCCTAGTATGGCTAAACAAGTGCCTACCCTCCTGTATGCAACAACTGTAAACTCTGGACACTATACAAAAAAATGACTTTCTAAAGGCACTAAGAGTGAACAAAAGAAAAAGATTCTAGAAAGGAGTCAAAACTTGGGGATAGATAACGCTCAATACATGCTTTCTCTCTCTCTAAGGGCAGTTTACATTCAGGGTCATGTAGAATGACCTAGAACTGTGATTGATACCCATGATATTTCTTGCCTAAAAAACTGGAGGACAGAGTTTGGGACATTCACAAACTCTGGAAAGTTTTGGAACAGCAATGGGGGCTAAGTATGAGAAGGAGAGAGAGAGCAGAGTCTGCTAATTCTCTATTCAAATCTCAGCTCCCTCCCCAAAGGATATCTGTATGGAACAGACACCAAGCAACCAATATTAGGATAAAAGAACTAAGATTAGTTTTCACTTGTCCAAGAGACAGATTTTGTACTTTGAGCCCAACTAAGTTAAGTACTTGCTAAAGCACAAAGTTACTGTTCTTCTGAATCCAGATAACATAGCAGAATCCAGAAGCTCCAACACATAACACCCATAATATCCATGATGTAATTAAAAATTACTCAACATACAAAAAAAAGAAATATACAATAAATACTCAATTTAAGAAAACAGATACTCAGTTTAAGAAAATCATAAAAAAAGCCAAATTATCCAAATTATCTAAACATTAAAGTTAGAAGACAATAACTAATGTAACAATTGGAACTGCTCAATGAGACAAAGAAAAATATGCTCATAATGAGTCAAGTCAGAAAATCACAGCAGAGAATGATGATTAAAAAACAACAATAAAATGGAAATTCCAGAACTGAGAAATACAGTATTTCATGAATATGTGGTTCTTTCCTCAAAATTAAATTACATTGCCTACTGGTTCACTCTGTATTTTATTTGAGAAACTTGAGTTTGATGTCCTCTGAAAATAGAATATGTCTTAATAGAAGGATACAGAGGAGTGTGGTGGGCTGCAGTCCATAGGGTAGCAAAGACTTGAAAGCTACTGAGTACACACAGTCCTAATGTTGAAATAGCATTAGAATTGAGATTTTTCATCTATAAGAAAGCAACCAGTTGTTGCCTAAATAACCTGATCTGGAGCAAATTACTTTATCTCTCTTCACTGTATTTTCTTTAGCTAAAAGTGTGGATAATAATGGTATTAAAATGTAATATAATGTTCTAAGCACAATTCCTATAACACTGTAATTGTTCAAAAACTGTGTCTGTGATAGTGAGTTTTTAATTGGATTCCTAATGTACCTTTTTATAAAATAGTATCAAGGTAGATGACATATTCTGGCTGGGTTTTGATAGCTCATTGAGAGAAGAAAGGCCACAACCAGATAAAGTCATGTAAAGAGATTTCCAAAAGCAAAAAGTCTGTTTCTAAGACTTAGCTCATAATCCTTTGTAGAATTCATTCACTGCTAATTAGCTTTTGACATCTGTGCTTCTCCTCTCAATTTAATGTGAATAGTCTTTGTCAAATGATTCCACTAAAGTGTCTTGTTCACCCTAAAATAATGCTGAAATGATTAATTTCCAGGTGCTGAATTGAATAACATTAATCTTTTTTTAAATCATTTGGTATGAATGTGACTGTCCTATGTATTTTAAAAGACTGAGAGCAACGGCCTCTTTCTGATCTGTCTTGTCACTGCTGTTGATGTTTGAGGAAGTGAGGGGTCTGCTACCTCCAGAGGCATATCTCACATTTTTGACACTCGGTGATAGCAGTTGTAATTGTAATTGAAAGACAACTTTCAATTGCTTGTCAAGCAGTTCTCCTAGAGTTCTCCTCCTCATGAACATTGAGATGCATATTCAGAACACAAGATCCAGGGGCGGTCCTAAGATGGTGGAGGAATAGGACGGGGAGACCACTTTCTACCCCACAGATTCATCAAAAGAACATTTGAACGATGAGTAAATTCCGCAAAACAGCTTCTGAATGCTGGCAGAGGACATCAGGCACCCAGAAAAGCAGCCCATTGTCTTTGAAAGGAGATGTTTTATAAACAGTGCTGTATAGATGGAGAAGTCTTGTGGCTACTGTAAAAATAAGACTGAAAACCAAAAGGTGGAGGCTCAAGTCCAAATCCTGAGAACACCAGAGAACTCCTGACTCCAGGGAACATTAATCGACAGGAGCTCATCAAATGCCTCCATAACTACACTGAAACCAAGCACCACCCAAGGGCCAACAAGCTCCAGAGCAAGACATACCATGCAAATTCTCCAGCAACACAGGAACACAGCCCTGAGCTTCAATATACAGACTGCCCAAAGTCACTCCAAACCCATTGACATATCATAACTCATTACAGGACACTTCATTGCACTCCAGAGAGAAGAAATCCAGCTCCACCCACGAGAACACCGACACAAACTTCCCTAACCAGGAAACCTTGACAAGCCACCCGTACAACCCCACCCACAGTGAGGAAACTCCACAATAAAGAGAATTCCACAAACTGCCAGAATACAGAAAGGCCACCCCAAACACAGCAATATAAACAAGATGAAGAGACAGAGGAATACCCAGCAGGTAAAGGAACAGGATAAATGCCCACCAAACCAAACAAAAGAGGAAGAGATAGGGAATCTACCTGATAAAGAATTCTGAATAATGATAGTGAAAATGATCCAAAATCTTGAAAACAAAATGGAATCACAGATAAATAGCCTAGAGACAAGGATTGAGAAGATGCAAGAAAGGTTTAACAAGGACCTAGAAGAAATAAAAAAGAGTCAATATATAATGAATAATGCAATAAATGATATAAAAAACAGTCTGGAGGAAACAAATAGTAGAATAACAGAGGTAGAAGATAGAATTAGTGAGGTAGAAGATAGAATGGTAGAAATAAATGAATCAGAGAGGAAAAAAGAAAAATGAATTAAAAGAA
>NW_011492737.1:248256-248334 GCF_000754665.1 Bison bison bison
CCAGACCACTTTACCTGCCTCCTGAGAAATCTGTATGCAGGTCAAGAAGCAACAGTTAGAACTGGACATGGAATAACC
>NW_011492737.1:248434-267596 GCF_000754665.1 Bison bison bison
TAGTAGAATAACAGAGGTAGAAGATAGAATTAGTGAGGTAGAAGATAGAATGGTAGAAATAAATGAATCAGAGAGGAAAAAAGAAAAATGAATTAAAAGAAATGAGGACAGTCTCAGAGACCTCTGGGACAATGTTAAACACCCCAACATTCGAATCATAGGAGTCCCAGAAGAAGAAGACAAAAAGAAAGACCATGAGAAAATACTTGAGGAGATAATAGTTGAAAACTTCCCTAAAATGGAGAAGGAAATAATCACCCAAGTCCAAGAAACCCAGAGAGTTCCAAACAGGATAAACCCAAGGTGAAACACCCCAAGACACATATTAATCAGATTAACAAAGATCAAACACAAAGAATAAATATTAAAAGCAGCAAGGGGAAAACAACAAATAACACACAAGGGGATTCCCATAAGGATAACAGCTGATCTTTCAACAGAAACTCTTCAGGCCAGGAGGGAGTGGCAGGACATACTTAAAGTGATGAAAGAAAATAACGGACAGCCCAGATTACTGTACCCAGCAAGGATCTCATTCAAATATGAAGGAGAAATCAAAAGCTTTACAGACAAGCAAAAGCTGAGAAAATTCAGCACCACCAAACCAGCTCTCCAACAATGCTAAAGGATCTTCTCTAGACAGGAAACACAAAAAGAGTGTATAAACTTGAACCCAAAACAATAAAGTAAATGGCAATGGGATCATACTTATCAATAATTGCCTTAAACATAAATGGGTTGAATGCCCCAACCAAAAGACAAAGACTGGCTGAATGGATACAAAAACAAGACCCCTATATATGTTGTCTACAAGAGACCCACCTCAAAACAGGGGACACATACAGACTGAAAGTGAAGGGCTGGAAAAAGATATTCCATGCAAATAGAGACCAAAAGAAAGCAGGAGTAGCAATACTCATATCAGATAAAATAGACTTTAAAACAAAGGCTGTGAAAAGAGACAAAGAAGGACACTTCATAATGATCAAAGGATCAATCCAAGAAGAAGATGTAACAATTATAAATATATATGCACCCAACATAGGAGCACTGCAATATGTAAGACAAATGCTAACAAGGATGAAAGGGGAAATTAACAATAATACAATAATAGTGGGAGACTTTAATACCCCACTCACACCTATGGATAGATCAACTAAACAGAAAATTAACAAGGAAACACAAACTTTAAATGATACAATAGACCAGTTAGACCTAATGGATATTTATAGGACATTTCACCCAAAAACAATGAATTTCACCTTTTTCTCAAGCACACACGGAACCTTCTCCAGAACAGATCACATCCTGAGCCATAAATCTAGCCTTGGTAAATTCAAAAACATTGAAATCATTCCAAGCATCTTTTCTGACCACAATGCAGTAAGGTTAGATGTCAGTTACAGGAGAAAAACTATTAAAAATTCCAACATATGGAGGCTGAACAACACCCTGCTGAATAACCAACAAATCACAGAAGAAATCAAAATATGCATAGAAATTGAAAACAAAACAACCCAAAACCTATGGGACACTGTAAAAGCAGTGCTAAGGGGAAGGTTCATAGCAATACAGGCATACCTCAATAAAAAAGAAAAAAGTCAAATGAATAAGCTAACTCTACACCTAAAGCAACTAGAAAAGGAAGACATGAAGAACCCCACGGTTAGTAGAAGGAAAGAAATCTTAAAAATTAGGGCAGAAATAAATGCAAAAGAAACAAAAGGGAGACTATAGCAAAAATCAACAAAGCCAAAAGCTGGTTCTTTGAGAGGATACATAAAATTGACAAACCATTAGCCAGACTCATCAAGAAACAAAGGGAGAAAAATCAAATCAATAAAATTAGAAATGAAAATGGAGAGATCACAACAGACAACACAGAAATACAAAGGATCATAAGAGACTACTATTAGCAATTATATGGCAATAAAATGGACAATGTGGAAGAAATGGACAAATTCTTAGAAAAGTACAACTTTCCAAAACTGAACCAGGAAGAAATAGAAAATCTTAACAGACCCATCACAAGCATGGAAATTGAAACTGTAATCAGAAATCTTCCAGCAAACAAAAGCCCAGGACCAGAGGGCTTCACAGCTGAATTCTACCAAAAATTTAGAGAAGAGCTAACACATATCCTACTCAAACTCTTCCAGAAAATTGCAGAGGAAGGTAAACTTCCAAACTCATTCTATGAGGCCACCATCACCCTAATACCAAAACCTGACAAAGATGCACCCAAAAAAGAAAACTACAGGCCAATATCACTGATGAACATAGATGCAAAAATCCTTAACAAAATTCTAGCAATCAGAATCCAACAACACATTAAAAAGATCATACACCATGACCAAGTGGGCTTTATCCCAGGGATGCAAGGATTCTTCAATATCCACAAATCAATCAATGTAATACACCACATTAACAAATTGAAAAATAAAAACCATATGATTATCTTAATAGATGCAGAGAAAGCCTTTGACAAAATTCAACATCCATTTATGATAAAAACGCTCCAGAAAGCAGGAATAGAAGTAACATACCTCAACATAATAAAAGCTATATATGACAAACCCACAGCAAACATTATCCTCAATGGTGAAAAATTGAAAGCATTTCCCCTAAAGTCAGGAACAAGACAGGGGTGCCCATTTTCACCATTACTATTCAACATAGTTTTGGCCACAGCAATCATAGCAGAAAAAGAAATAAAAGGAATCCAAATTGGAAAAGAAGAAGTAAAACTCTCACCATTTTCAGACATGATCCTCTACACAGAAAACCCTAAAGACCTTACCAGAAAATTAGAGCTAACCAATGAATATAGTAAAGTTGCAGGATAGAAATCAACACACAGAAATCCCTTGCATCCCTATACACTATAATGAGAAAATAGAGAAATTAAGGAAACAATTCCATTCATCATTGCAACAGAAAGAATAAAATACTTAGGAATATATCTACCTAAAGAAACTAAATACCTATATATAGAAAACTATAAAACACTGGTGAAAGAAATCAAAGAAGACACTAACAGATGGAGAAATATACCCTGTTCATGGATCAGAAGAGTCAATATAGTGA
Source organism: Bison bison bison (assembly GCF_000754665.1). Classification (NCBI taxonomy): domain Eukaryota; kingdom Metazoa; phylum Chordata; class Mammalia; order Artiodactyla; family Bovidae; genus Bison; species Bison bison. The sequence goes on from NW_011492737.1 coordinate 251,522, forward strand.
AAATGAGTATACTACCCAAAGCAATCTATAGATTCAATGCAAACTCTATCAAGCTACCAATGGTATTTTTCACAGAGCTAGAACAAATAATTTCACAATTTGTATGGAAATACAAAAAACCTCGAATAGCCAAAGCAATCTTGAGAAAGAAGAATGGAACTGGAGGAATCAACCTGCCTGACTTCAGGCTCTACTACAAAGCCACAGTCATCAAGACAGTATGGTACTGGCACAAAGACAGAAATATAGATCAATGGAACAAAATAGAAAGCCCAGAGATAAATCCATGCACCTGTGGACACCTTATCTTTGACAAAGGAGGCAAGAATATACAATGGAGAAAAGACAATCTCTTTAACAAGTGGTGCTGGGAAAGCTGGTCAACCACTTGTAAAAGAATGAAACTAGACCACTTTCTAACACCATACACAAAAATAAACTCAAAATGGATTAAAGATCTCAATGTAAGACCAGAAACTATAAAACTCCTAGAGGAGAACATAGCCAAAACACTCTCCGACATAAATCACAGTGGGATCCTCTATGACCCACCTCCCAGAATATTGGAAATAAAAGCAAAAATAAACAAATAGGACCTAATTAAAATTAAAAGCTTCTACACAACAAAGGGAACTATAAGCAAGGTGAAAAGACAGCCTTCAGAATGGGAGAAAATAATAGCAAATGAAGCAACTGACAAAGAATTAACCTCAAAAATATACAAGCAACTCCTGAAGCTCAATTCCAGAAAAATAAATGACCCAATCAAAAAATGGGCCAAAGAACTAAACAGACATTTCTCCAAAGAAGACATACAGATGGCTAACAAACACATGAAAAGATGCTCAACATCACTCATTATCAAAGAAATGCAAATCAAAACCACTATGAGGTACCATTTCAGAATGGCTGCAATCCAAAAGTCTACAAGCAATAAATGCTGGAGAGGATGTGGAGAAAAGGGAACCCTTTTACACTGTTGGTGGGAATGCAAACTAGTACAACCACTATGGAGAACAGTGTGGAGATTTCCTTAAAAAACTGGAAATAGAACTGCCATACGACCTAGCAATCCCACTGCTGGGCATATACACCGCAGAAACCAGAATTGAAAGAGACACGTGTATACCCCAGTGTTCATCGCAGCACTGTTTATAATAGCCAGGACATGGAAGCAACCTAGATGTCCATCAGCAAAGGAATAGATAGTAAAGCTGTGGTACATATACACAATGGAGTATTACTCAGCCATTAAAAAGAATACACTTGAATCAGTTCTAATGAGGTGGATGAAACTGGAGTCTATTATTCAGAGTGAAGTAAGCCAGAAAGAAAAACACCAATACAGTATACTAACACATATATATGGAATTTAGAAAGATGGTAACGATAACCCTGTATGCGAGACAGCAAAAGAGACACAGATGTATAGAATAGTCTTTTGGACTTTGTGGGAGAGGGCAAGGGTGGGATGATTTGGGAGAATGGCATTGAAACATGTATAATATCATATGTGAAATGAATCACCAGTCCAGGTTCAATGCATGATACAGGATGCTCGGGGCTGGTGCACTGGGATAACCCAGAGGGATGGTATGGGGAGGGAAGTGGGAGGGGGCTTTAGGATGGGAAACACATGTACACCCGTGGTGGATTCATGTTGATGTATGGCAAAGCCAATACAATATTGTAAAGTAATTAGCTTCCAATTAAAATAAATAAATTTATATTAAAAAAAAAAAACACACAAGATCCAATCCTTTCCTGCCATTGCATGCATGCTCAGTGCTCACTCAGTCATGTCTGACTCTTTGTGACCCCATAGACTGTAGCATGCCAGATTCCTCTGTCCTTGGAATTTCCCAGGCAAGAATACTGGAGTGGGTTGCTGTTTCCTTCTCCAGGGGCATCTTCCTGACTCGGGGATTGAACCCACTTCTCTTGTGTCTCCTGCATTGGCAGGTAGATTCTTGACCAACTGTGCCACCTAACCTCAGGCAATTTCTGGGAGATGCAGCTCAAATAATGGGTATATTTAGCTTATGGTACTGAATGAGAGGGGCTTTCCTGGTGGTTCAGTGGTTAAGAATGTGCCTGCCAATGCAGGGGACACAAGTTTGATCCCAAAAGGCAACCCACTCCAGTATTCTTGCCTGGGAAATCCCATGGACAGAGGATCCTGGTGGGCTGCAGTCCATGGGGTTGCAAAAGTGTCAAACATGAGTTAATAACTAAACACACCAACTGAATGTGAAGCAAGATTGTCTTTCTGCCTTCAGCCTTATAGCTCTCTTGGAAAAGCATTTCTGAAAGTTGAAGGATGAGGAGATCACTTATGGAATATATATTAGGGTATTCTTTTGTATCAGTGCTTATAATAGGTAGCAGGAGCATACAGAGGAGGAAGACATATCCTGTTATCAGGTTCTTCTTAACTAGTAGGGAAATGGAATTAAATTTTGCCTTATTATGAGCCACATAACTACTGTATCATTTGCAGACATTTGAATTAGTTTGCATAAGCATCCAGGTAAGCCAGATATCTTTTTTATTTCAAATTTGGGCAGCTAAGTCTCAATGGGTGTGATATAATTTGTAGTCACTGATGTAACCCAGGAGAAAGATGACAGTGACCTGTTTTTGGAGCATGGCAATGGGATCCCAATATATTCTCATTTCACTTCAGTCACTCAGTGGTGTCCAACTCTTGGTGACCCCATGGACTGCACCTCGCCAGGCTTCCCTGTCCAGCACCAACTCCTGGAGCCTACTCAAACTCATGTGCATTGAGTCAGAGAAGCCATCCAACCATCTCATCCTCTGTTGTCCCCCTCTCCTCCTGCCTTCAATCTCTCCCAGATTCAGGGTCTTTTCAAATGAGTCAGCTCTTCGCATCAGGTGGCCAAAGTATTGGAGTTTCAGCTTCAGCATCAGTCCTTCCAATGAATATTCAGGACTGATTTCCTTTAGGATTGACTGGTTGGATCTCCTTGCAATCCAAGGAACTCTCAAGACTCTTCTCCAACACTGCAGTTCAAAAGCATCAATTATTTGGCACCCAGCTTTCTTTATATATTCTCAATAACTGATAATATGTCATCATTGTCCAGAGTAATCAAGGAATAGTTTGAAAAATATTAAACTCTGAAAATAGGTTATATGTAAATATAATTATAATCATGTAGATGCATCAGAAACCTTGTTTGTATCTCTTTATTAAAGCCTTGAGGATTGAAGGAATATATTACTGTCAGCAGCATTGCAGGTTTGTTGAGTGCTCTGGGATTGTGTTAATTTCCTAATAAACTGTGCTTGACAACATATTCACCTAGTCATTGAGAAGTAATTGTTGAAATGTTTCAATTATTTTTATTGAAAGATAACAGCCCTCTGACTTTGAGGGCTGAGATGAACACTTTAATTTCTGACAACCTGTGCAACACCACCAAAAGGAAGAGATCAGAATCCCCATTTTATAAATGAAGACACTGAAGCTCAGAAAGGCTACATAATTTTCCAAGGCTGTAGATGTCATAAGTATCAAAGTAAGAAGTAAGTTATATATCTCTGTTTTACTCCAAAAAGCACTGTTCTTAAATTCTGCCTCCTTTTGAATAGGAACTTGTTTTACATTTAACCCAAAGAGCAGAGATTGACTGAAGAGGGTAAGACGATAACCCTGCCTTAACCCCACCCAAAGGAAAAAGATATAAATATACTAAAATTAACTCTCCTGGCATTAGCATTTGCCCAGATTAGGAAACATAAACAGCCAAATAGCCCTGAGTGGCAAAGAGAAACCTTAATTCACCAGTCTTATTAGCCCTGTTTTATACTGGTATTATGTGTATTCAGTAATACTGAAGAATCATAGTGGAAAATATTTTTGTTAACTTGTAACACACCCAGATAAAGATCCTCACAGATTGATAAAGGCGCTCAAATGTGGTGATGGCACCTGGAGAACACCTACATAATCTGGAAATGCTTAAATCTAAGAGGAGAACACTTTAATTGGGGTGGGATAGGAAGAAGGTTATAAAAGCTTGAGACTTGTCTTTCACACTGGGAATACATGTATTCACAGAAGAGAAAGATTGAGTTTATTCTGTTTATATATAAACAGCAACACATGGAACTCTAGGTAGAATGGTCTCAAGGTTTCAGTCTCAACTCAGTGAAACACCTCTGTAATCAAAGCATGCCATCTTGGAGTCTGCCCTTTGGGATCTGGTTTACTCCATCCTGTGAGATTTTCAGTGAGACCATAAGAAGTCACTTGCTCAATATGTTGTAGTAAGATTCTTACCTAGATGAACTTAAGCTCCTGACTTCTAAATTTATAGAATTATATTAACCTGTAAAGTAGTTGGAAATATAATGAAGCAATGGAAATCTAGCTTTTCTCATCAGAAAATTATGTTTCTTTAGTTTCTGGATAAGTGAGATTGAGAAAGTTATTTAATTTCTCTGAGCCTCCATTTCTTCATCATGTGAAATTAATACCATAGTCCTCACAAGACTGTTGTGAAGAATAAAGAAGATCATCCATGAGAAGTGCTTAGCACATGTTAGTTATTACATTATAATTAGTATATAAGCTTATGTTAGTATCCATGCTTCTTACCTGGTGTGTCTAGAGCTTCAGTGTATTGCAGCTAGGGATATAAATGTGAAGGGTTAAGCAAGTGTTTCTCTAACAACAGTTCATGTCTGTGGCAAGGTCTAGGCTGTCTTTGGGCTTTGGAGGCCTAGAAAGTGCCCCCAAAAGGTATTTACTTTCTTCAGCCATTTGGGTGCTAGGGAATGGTAAGAAACATGTGGTAACTATAAAATTATGCCACAAGACTCTGAGGAGCATATTTCTAATGTGGTTTGAAAAGTATTCTATATAGTCTTTAGACTTGGCAGCTGCCTTAAAATATCCCTTAAATTCTAGTTGGATTTGAAGAGCTTGAGTATGTGTCTTAGGTATCACCAGTTAAAATCTAGCTTAATACCTGAGGGACAGGTATCATGGGTCTGGATTCTTGATGTAACTTTTACTTTATGAATTAGTAAGCAGTGAATAGGGGAACATATATGGTTGGATAGGCTGTTCCCTGTATATGTTCACTTAACTAAGCAGTTAGACAGGGGCTGAAAACCAAACTATACTTGGATCATCAATGTGTACACCCTGGCAAAGATGTATTGACCCAGGTGGTAGTGGTTTAGTCACTAAGTCTTGATCAGCTCTTTGCGACCCCATGAACTGTAGCCCAACAGGCTCCTTTGCCCATGGAATTCTCCAGGCAAGAATACCCAAGTGGGTTGCCATTTCCTTCTCCAGGGAATATTCCCCACCTAGGGATTGAACTCATGTCTCCTGCATTGCAAGCTGTCTCCTGCATTGCAGGCAAATTCTTTTATCACTGAGCCACCAGGGATTCCCTGTCTACCTAGAGGAAAAAACTTATTTTTATAATTCACATATAGTTGTCATTGAACTAAAATAGATGTAGATCTGACAGCATTTACCCTTACTTTTCAGGGTCTCTATGTATTTTGAAAGGTATGAGGCTCAGAGTGGGTTATACGCGTTAGATGAAAAGATATTTAGGGTAAGGGAATGCCTGTATGCAGAGTGCTTTCCACTTGATGAGCACATGGCCATTTGCTCCCGCATCAAAGAATTGCTCATTAACACCCAGGGAACCGTAACTTCAGGTCTGAGGGCCATATCACAGCTTACTCCCCGTTCTGTCCCCAAGGAGTTTACTATGTAGTGAATGTAGTAAAGTAGACTAATAGCTGTACTAGAAAGTAGAACATAAGGAAAGTCTTAAGAGGGGTACAAACAAATGATGCCCTTCCCAAAGATGGGAAGGGCATCCTCTATGCATTATGTGCAAATGGAAGGCTTCAGCCCAAATTGTGAATTAATAGTCCAGAGACTCCGCAAATCTTTTCATCTCAGCCTCCTTTAGTTAGCAGATGTTGTTGATACCCTTCTTCATGTTGGCTAGTGTGTTCAGTATAACAAAATTAGGAAGCCGCTGGATAATACAAGATAGTCCCTGGCTTATATCCCCCAATATGAGGAGCCTCCTTCTTACGCTTGTTATGGAGACATCTGAACTTTTGGCGGAGTAAAATACATCCTCAGTGGTATTTTTTTTTAACATTACATCAATTCTAAGTAAGCGTTATTGCTAAATGATACTGTTTTCTAATGTGAAAATATATGCATATGTAAGAGATTTCAGTCATAGGTTTGTTTCCAAATATGTGTATGTGTTGTATCCAAATATGTGTTATGTGTTAGTCTCTCAGTCGTGTCTGACTCTTGACGACCCCAGAGACCGTAGACCACCAGGTTCCTCTGTCCATGGAATTCTCCAGGCCAGAATACTGGAGTGGGTAGTCTTTCCCTTCTCCAGGAGATCTTCCCAACCCAAGGATCGAACCCAGGTCTCCTGCATTACAGGCAGATTCTTTACTGAGCCACCAGGGAAGCATTATACCTAAAAGCCAATATGTTTTTTATTCTTCAACCCTAAATTTTCATATAAAACTTGTTTTTAGAAAACTAGTCCACAGAAGTATATGGAGAAATACCCATCCTTAAAAATTTCTAAGAAATTCAACTTATGTATGCTCTTCTAAGAGCTTCCCTCATCGCTAAGTCAGTAAAGAAACTGTCTGCAGTGTAGACAACCCAGGTTCAATCCCTGGGGCGGAAAGATCCTCTGGAGAAGGAAATGGCGACTCACTCTAGTATTCTTGCCTGGAGAATCCCGTGGACAGAAGAGCCTGGCAGGCTACAGTTCATGGGGTTTCAAGAGTCGGACACGACCTAGCAACTAAACCACCACCACCACCACCGCCATGGTCTTCTAAGCAACATTAATCATGGTTTGATGAAAAGGTGAGGGATGGTGGAAGCCAAGGTCCTGTTTTAAGTGAAGTATTACTTTTTGAGAATTTTTAATATTTACTCTCTAATCAATTTTCAAATGTGTAATAGAGTATTTCTAACTATAGTCACCGGAGAAGGCAATGGCAACCCACTCCGGTACTCTTGCCTGGAGAATCCCATGGACGGAGGAGCCTGGTAGGCTGCAGTCCATGGGGTCGCTAAAAGTCGGACACAACTGAGCAACTTCACTTTCACTTTTCACTTTCATGCATTGGAGAAGGAAATGGCAACCCACTCCAGTGTTCTTGCCTGGAGAATCCCAGGGATGGGGGAGCCTGGTGAGCTGCTGTCTATGGGGTCGCACAGAGTCGGACACGACTGAAGTGACTTAGCAGCAGCAGCAGCAACTATAGTCACCAGGCTGTATATTACATCTCTCAACGTACTTTTATGACAAGAAATTTGTATATTTTGACCCTCTTCACCTTTTGCTCACAATGCACACAGCTTCTGTCTACCACCAATCTTCCTTGTTTCTATGAGTTTAGTGGGTTTATTTATTTTTTTTAGAGGCCAAATATAAATGAAATCATATGGTGTTTGTCTTTCTCTGACTTATTTTCACTTAGTAAAACACTCATAAAGTCCTTCTATGTTGACAGAAATGCAATGTTTTATTACTTTCTGTAGCTGAATGATTTTCTGTTGTACATATATACCATAGTTTCTCTATTCATCCATCAGTGAACACTTAGGTTCCTTCTGGTTCCTTCTGTGTCTTGGCTCTTGTAAGTAATGCAGTAAATATATATCTTCTCAAGTTAGAGTCTTGGCTTTCTTCAGATAAATATCTTAAAGGGAAACTGCTGGATCATATGGTAGTTTTGAACTTTTTAAATAACCTCCATAGTTTTTTGTAGTGGCTCTATCAATTTCCATTCCCACCAATATTTCTGCATAGGATTTCCTTTTCTCCACATCCTAAGAAACACTTAATTTTTTTCTTTTTGATAGTCTTTCTAATAGGTGTGAGGTGATAAGTCATTTGTTTTTTAATATGAGATATAGTTGATTTTTAATATTTTAATTGTATTTTAACATGAAGTATAGTTGATTTATAATATTAATTTCAGGTTACAACATAGTGATTCAGTATTGTTATAGTCCATTAAATGTTTTTACAAGATATGGCTATAATTCCCTATGCTATGTATCCTTGTTGCTTCTCTATTTTATACATAATATTTTTTATCTCTTAATCACTTACCCCCAAATTGCTCCTCCTACCTTCCCTTTCACCTCTTTAACCATTTGTTTTATTCTATATCTGTGAGTCTCTTTCTGCTTTGTCATATACATTGTTTGTATTTATCTTTAAATTTTTTATTTTATACTGGAATATAGTTGATTTATAATGTTATGTTAGTATCAGGTGTACAGCAGAGTGATATGGTTGTACACATATATATTTGTAACTATCATTTTTAGATTCTTTTCATATAGGTTGTTACAGAGTATTGAATAGTTTCCTGTGCTATATAGTAGGTTCTAGTCGATTGTTTTATCTATAGTGTATATATGTTAATCCCAGCCTCCTAGTTTACCTCTCTCCCCATACGTCCTCTTTGGTATCAGTAAGTTTATTTTCTAAGTCTGTTAATCTGCTTCTGTTTGGTAAATAAGTTCATTTGTATCGTATGATATTTGTCTTTCTGTTTCTAAATTATTTCACTGAGAATAATATTCTCTAGGTCCATCCATGTTGCTACACGTGATAGAATTTTATTCTTTTTTATGGATAAGTAATATTCCATTGTGTGTATGTACCACATCTTTATCCACTCATCTGTTGATGGACACTTGGTTTCCTTCCATATCTTAGCTATTATGACTAACAGGGCTATGAACACTGGAGAGAGGGGAGGCATATATGTTGTTGGATTAGTGTTTCTGTTTTTCTCTGGACATGTAGTCAGGACAAGAATTGTTGAATCATGGGGATGTCCTTTATATCATAGGGGACTGGAATGTAAAAGTAGGAAGTCAGGAGATACCTGGGGTAACAGGCAAGTTTGGCCTTGGAGTACAAAAATGAAGCAGGACAAAGGCTAACAGAGTTTTGCCAAGAAAATGCTCTGGTCATAGCAAACACCCTCTTCAAACAACACAAGAGACCATTCTAAAAATGGACATCACCAGATGGTCAGTACCGAAATCAGATTGATTATAGTCTTTGTGGTTGAAGATGGAGAAGTGCTATACAATCAGCAAAAACAAGACCAGAAGCTGATTGTGGCTCAGATCATGAACTCCTTATTGCCACATTCTGACTTAAATTGAAGAAAGTAGAGAAAACCAGTAGACCATTCAGGTATGACCTAAATCAAACCCCTTACAGTTATACAGTGGAAGTGAGAAATAGATTCAAGGGATTAGATCTGATAGAGTGCCTGAAGAATTACAGACAGAGGTTCGTGACATTGTAAGGGGGACGGTGATCAAAACCATCCCCAAGAAAAAGAAATGCAAAAAGCCAAAATGGTTTTGTGAGGAGGCCTTACAAATAGCTGAAAAGAAGAGAAGTGAAAGGCAAAGGAGGAAAGGCAAGATATACCCATCTGAATGCAGAATTTCAAAGACTAGCAAGGAGAGAGAAGAAAGCCTTTATAAATAATGAACAATGCTGAACAATGCAAAGAAACAGAGAAAGACATAGAATGGAAAAGAGTCGCGATCTCTTCAAGAAATTTAGAGATACCAAGGGAAAATTTCATGCAAAAATGGGCACAATAAAGGACAGAAATGGTATGGACCTAACAGAAGCAGAAGATATTAAGAAGAGGTGGCAAGAATACACAGAAGAACTGTACAAAAATGGTCTTAATGACCTGAATAACCACGATGCTGTGATCATTCATCTGGATCACACATCCTGGCGTGTGAAATCAAGTGGGCCTTAGGAAGTATCGCTATGAACAAAGCTAGTGGAAGTGATGGAATTCCAGTTGAGCTATTTCAAATCTTAAAGATGATGCTCTGAAACTGCTGCACTCAATATGCCAGCAATTTTGGAAATCTCAGCAGTGCTCACAGGACTGGAAAAGGTCAGTTTTCATTCCAATCCCAAAGAAGGCCAATGCCAAAGAGTGTTCAGACTTCTACACAACTGTATTCATTTCACATGCTAACAAAGTAATGCTCAAAATCCTTAAAGCCAGGCTACAACAGTACATAAACTGTGTACTTCCAGATGTCCAAGCTGGATTTAGAAAAGTCAGAGGAACCAGAGATCAAACTTCCAGCATCTTCTGGATCACAGAAAAAGCAAGAGAATTCCAGAAAAACATCTACTTCTGTTTCATTGACTATGCTAAAGCCTTTGACTTGTAGATCATGACAGACTATGGAAAATTCTTAAAGAGATGGGAATACCAGACCACCTTACCTGCCTCATTCAAAACCTGTATGCATGTCAGGAAGCAACAGTTAGAATGGGACATGGAAAAATGGACTGGTTCCAAATTGGGAAAGAAGTACTTCAAGGCTGTATATTGTCACCATGCTTATTTAACTTTTATGCAGAGTGCTGTGTTATGCTTAGTCGCTTGTTATGTCTGACTGTTTGTGACCCCATGGACTGTAGCCTGCCAGGCTGTTCTGTCCATGGGAATTCTCCAGGCAAGAATATTGGATTGGATTGCCATGTCCTCCTCTAGGGAATTTTCCCAAACCAGCAATTGAACCCGTGTCTCCTGCATTACAGGTGGACTCTTTACCATCTGAGCTAGGATAAAGTCCAAGTTGGAATCACGATTGCCAGGAGAAATATCATTAAACTCAGATATGCAGATGACACCACTCTTACAGCAGAAAGCAAAGAGGAACTAAAGAGTGTCTTGATGAAGGTGAAAGAGGAGAGTGAAAAAGCTGACTTAAAACTTGGCCTTCAAAAAATGAAGAATATGGCATCCAGTTCCATCACTTCATGGCCAATAGATGGGGAAACAATGGATACAGTGAGAAACTTTGTTTTCTCGGGCTCCAAAATCAATGTGGATGATGACTGCAGCCATGAAATCAAACGATGCTTGCTCCCTTGAAGAAAAGCAATGACAAACCTTGACAAACAATGACAAACCTCCCTTGAAGAAGAGCAATGACAGCGTATTGGAAGATAGCATATTAAAAAGCAGAGACATTACTTTGCCTACAAAGGTCTGTATTGTCAAAGCCATAGTTTTGCCAGTAGTCATGTATAGATGTGAGAGCTGGATAGTAAAAATGGCTGAGCGCTGAAAAATTGATGCCTTCAAACTGTGGTGCTGGAGAAGACTCTTGAGAGTCCCTTGGACTGCAAGGAGATCAAACCCATTATTCCTAAAGGAAATCAACCCTGAATATCCATTGGAAGGACTGATGCTGAATCTCCAATATTTTTGCCACCTTACGTGAAGGATCAGCTCATTAGTAAAGACCCTGATGCTGGGAAAGATTGAAGGCAGAAGGAGAAGGGGATGACAGAGGATGAGATGGTTGGATGGTATCAACTTGATGGACATGAGTTTGAGCAAGCTCCGGGAGATGGTGAAGGACAGGGAATCCTGACGTGCTGCGGTCCATGGGGTCACAGAGTCGGGCATGATTGAGTGACTGAACATCAAAGGGTAGTTGTATTTTTAGTTTTTTTGAGGTACCTCCATACTGTTTTCCATAGTGGCTGCAACAGTGTACACTGCCATAATCAGTGTACAAGGATTCCCTTTTCTTCACGTTTTCTCCAACATTTGTTAACTTGTAGACCGTTTGTTGATAGCCATTGTGACATGTGAGGTGATTTCTCATTGTTTTTATTTGTACTTCTCTAATTAATAGTGATATTGATCATATTTACATGTACTCATTGGCTATATGAATGTCTTCTCTGGAAAAATACTCAGATCTCTACCTAAGTTTAATTAGATTGTTTTAATACTATTGAATTATGTGAGTTATTTATTTTGGATATTAGCTCCTTATCAGGTATATGATTGGTAAATATTTTCTCGCATTCAATAGGTTGTCTTTTCATTTTGCTGATGGTTTGCTTTGCTGTGCAGAAGCATTTTAGTGACATAGTACCACTTGTTTATTTTTCCTTCACTTTTGATGTGAGATCCAAAAATTTACACAGAGACTGATGCTAAGAAGCTTACCACCTATGTTTTCTTCTAGGAGTTTTATGATGTCCGATGTTACTTTAAAGTCTCTAATCCATTTTAAGTTAATTTTTCTATATGGTAAAAGATAGTGGTCCAGTTTTTTAAAACTTTTTATTTCATATTGGAGTATAGCCAGTTTAAAGTGTGATAGTTTCAGGTGTACAGCAGAGGAAGTCAACTATATGTATACAAGTATCAGAGAAATTAAATGGAAGTAATCCTGTTCAGGCTTCAGAAACAAGAAAGCAGAGCAGACCTCTGACCTTGCTTCTGACCTGCCTGAACACTGCCCTGCCTGAGTGCCTGCTGTGAGTGCAAGCTGAGCAGCACTATAGATAAATTAGGGGGCAGATCTTGGAATTGTTGAGCCTCTGGAGGAGGTCTGGCCAATCAAGCCCAGGGCTTAATAATGTTCCAAGATTGGAAGACAAAACAAACAGCATTGTAAGAAGAGATTAACATAAAATCAGCTGCAGTTTGCTGGCAAACTGATGGTGCTATCAGTTTGCAGCCTGGGGTTATAAATGGGAACCCTCAAACTGCAATTCTGAAGTCTCACTCCTGGAGTGAACGCAGTACCCCACCTGTTACATGAGACTTCCCAGTGCCTTTTGTGTCTGAATGTTGGTCAGGCCAATTTAGTCATGTATGTACTGTTACTCTCCTTCACTGTTTCTATTTATCTTTTTGCTTAGTGATTATATATTAAAAGTAAATTGGATAATTCTTCATTAAATAGTGAAATTGTTTATTTGTGTATAACAAGCAGTTTCTTTGGTTAGTTGTTTGTGTAAAACAAGTGGTAACTTTTGTTAACAAGTCCTTCAAACCTGAACTCAAAGTTAGAACTTCCAGAAAAACAGTGCCCATTCTCCCCAACTCCTCTCCCATCCAGGTTGCCACATAGCATTGACCGATGTGGCCTGCGTTAAACAGCATGTCCTTGTTGGTTACCCATTTTCTATATAGCAGTGTGTACATGTCGATCCCAAACTCCCTAACTGTCCCTTCTGCTTGGCCACTGTTAGTTCATTCTCTAAGTCTGCAAGTCTCTTTCTGTTTTGTAAGTATGTTCGTTTGTATCATTTCTTTTTAGAATGCACATATAAGGAATGCCATATGATATTTCTCCTTCTCTATCTGACTTACTTCACTCAGTATGACAATCTCTAGATCTATCCATGTTTCTTCGAATGGCATTATTTCATTCTTCTTAATGACTGATTAATATTCCGGTGTATATTTGTGCCACATCTTCTTTATCTAATCCTCTGTCAGTGGACATTTAGGTTGCTTCCATGTCTTGGCTTTTGTAAACGGTGCTGCAGTGAACATTGGAGTGCATGTATGCTCTTGGATCATGTTTTTCTCCAGATATATGCTCAGGAGTGGGATTACAGGGTCATATAGTAGCTCCAATTTTAGTTTTTTAAGGAACCTCCATACTCTTCTTCATCATGGTTGTACCAAAGAAGACATAAAATAAAAATAAAAATCCACAAATAATAGATACAAGAGAGGGTGTGGATTTTTTGATGATAACCATTTTGACTGTTGTGAGGTGATATCTCATTGTGGTTTGGATTTGGTTTTCTCTAATAATTAGTGATGTTAAGCATCTTTTCATGTGCTTCTTGGCCATCTGTATGTCTTCTTGGATAAATATCTATTTAGGTCTTCTCATTTTTTGATTGGGTTGTTTCAATGATGTTAAGCCTCATAAGCCAATTGTAGATTTGGAGACTAATCTCTTGTCTATCTCATCATTTGCAAATATTTTCTCCCAATCAATAGGTTATCTTTTCATTTTATTTATTATTTCCTTTGATGTGCAAATGTTTTTGAGTTTAAATAGGTCCCTTTCACTTATTTTTATTTCTGTTATTCTGGGAGATGGATTGAAAAAGATACTGCTGCAAGTTATGTCAGATAATGCTTGGCCTATGTTTTCCTCTAGGAGTTTTATAATGTCTGACCTCACATTTAAGTCTTCAATCCATTTTGAGCTAATTTTTGTGTATAGTGTTAAAGAATGATGTAATTTCATTTTCTTTACATGTAGCTATCCAGTTTTCCCAGCATCATTTGTTGAAGAGAATCTTTCTAACATTGTTTAGTCTTGTCTCCTTTGTCATAAATGAATTGACCATAGGGGTGTGGGTTGATTTCTGCACTTTCTGTCCTATTCCATTGGTCTATATTTATGTTTTTGTGCCAGTACCATACTGTTTTGATGACTTCATTTTTATCCTTTTGCATGTGGCTATCCCATTTTTCCAACATCATTTACTGAAAAGATCATTCTTTCCCTATTGTATATTTTTTGGCAAGTTTGTAATTAATTGACCATATATGTGTGGGTTTATTTCTGAGCTTTCTATTCTGTTCCATTGATCTTTGTGTCTATTTTTTTTTTGTCAATACCATGCTGTTTTTATTACTACAACTTTGTAATATAGCTAGAAATCAAGGAGTATGATGCCTCCAGGTTTGTTCTTTTCTCTTAAGATTGTTTTGGCTATTTAGGATCTTTTATGGTTCTATACAAATTTAGGATACATCATTCAGTGAAATGCTATTTTGAGTATCTGGAATATACTCTAAAACAACTGTGCTATCCAGCATCATACTGATTATTCTTTTCTGTACTCCAGAGAAAAATTCTAGTAGAAGTTATCAATTCTATAAAGACATAGGTTGGTCTTATAGGTTCACTCTGAAGAATGTGTTGGTTAACAGCAAATTGATTTTACTGGCACAAGTATGGAAGTTTCTGTAATAGCTCATCTATAAGATATGGCAACAGAGTTAAGAAGCGAGGTCTAAGAGGGTTCAGTTCAGTTCAGTCGCTCAGTCGTGTCCAACTCTTTGCGACCCCATGAATCGCAGCACGCTAGGCCTCCCTGTCCATCACCAATTCCTGGAGTTCACTCAAACTCACATCCATCGAGTCAGTGATGCCATCCAGCCATCTCATCCTCTGTCGTCCCCTTCTTCTCCTACCCCCAATCCCTCCCAGCATCAGAGTCTTTTCCAATGAGTCAACTCTTCGCATGAGGTGGCCAAAGTTTCAGCTTAAGCATCATTCCTTCCAAAGAACACCCAGGGCCGATCTCCTTTAGAATGGACTGGTTGGATATCCTTGCAGTCCAAGGGACTCTCAAGAGTCTTCTCCAGCACCACAGTTCAAAAGCATCAATTCTTCAGTGCTCAGCTTTCTTCACAGTCCAACTCTCACATCTATACATGACCACTGTAAAAACTATGGCCTTGACTAGATGGACCTTTGTTGGCAAAGTAATGTCTCTGCTTTTGAATATGCTTTCTAGGTTGGTCATAACTTTCCTTCCAAGGAGTAAGCATCTTTTAATTTTATGGCTGCAGTCACCATCTGCAGTGATTATGGAGCCCCCAAAAATAAAGTCTGCCACTGTTTCCACTGTTTCCCCATCTATTTGCCATGAAGTGATGGGACAAGATGCCATGATCTTCATTTTCTGAATGTTGAGCTTTAAGCCAACTTTTTCACTCTCCACTTTCACTTTCATCAAGAGGCTTTTTAGTTCCTCTTCACTTTCTGCCATAAGGGTGGTGTCATCTGCATATCTGAGGTGATTGATATTTCTCCTGTCAATCTTGATTCCAGCTTGTGCTTCTTCCAGCCCGGTGTTTCTTATGATGTACTCTGCATATAATTTGAATAAGCAGGGTGACAATATACAGCCTTGGTGTACTCCTTTTCCTCTTTGGAACCAGTCTGTTGTTCCATGTCCAGTTCTAACTGTTGCTTCCTGACCAGCATGTAGGGTTCTAAAGAGGCAGATCAGGTGGTCTGGTATTCCTATCTCTTTCAGAATTTTCCACAGTTTATTGTGATCCACATAGTTGAAGGCTTTGGCATAGTCAATAAAGCAGAAATAGATGTTTTTCTGGAACTCTCTTGCTTTTTCCATGATCCAGCGGATGTTGGCAATTT
>NW_011492737.1:267696-285862 GCF_000754665.1 Bison bison bison
CCTGGCTTGGAGAATTTTGAGCATTACTTTACTAGTGTGTGAGATGAGTGCAGTTGTGTGGTAGTTTGAGCATTCTTTGGCATTGCCTTTTTTGGGATTGGAATGAAAACTGACCTTTTCCAGTCCTGTGGCCACTGCTGAGTTTTCCAAATTTGCTGGCATATTGAGTGCAGCACTTTCACAGCATCATCTTCTAGGATTTGAAATAGCTCAACTGGAATTCCGTCACCTCCACTAGCTTTGTTCGTAGTGATGCTTTCTAAGGCCCACTTGACTTCCCATTCCAGAATGTCTGGCTCTAGGTGAGTGATCATACCATCATGCTTATCTTGGTTGTGAAGATCTTTTTTATACAGTTCTTCTATGTATTCTTGCCACCTCTTCTTAATATTTTCTGCTTATATTACCATTTCAGTCCCTTATCGAGCCCATCTTTGCATGAAATGTTCCCTTGGTATCTCTAATTTTCTTAAAGAGGTCTCTAGTTTTCCCCATTCTGTTGTTTCCCTCTATTTCTTTGCATTGATCACTGAGTAAGGCTTTCTTATCTCTTCTTGCTATTCTTTGGAACTCTGCATTCATATGCTTATATATTTCCTTTTCTCCTTTGCTTTTTGCTTCTCTTCTTTTCACAGTTATTTGTAAGGCCTCCCCAGACAGGATAATAAAAGAAGGATGGAAAGGAGTCACACAAGAATGACATGTGGGTGCCCCCAAAGTGGCAGGCAGTGCAGGGACGAGAAAGGCAAACTTGAAAGAAGAGTAACGGAATATTTAAATCTCTTCTGGATTTTGTCTATCCCAAAGAGTACTCACATAGGTGAAATATAGAGCTGTTTTCAGTAATGGACTAAGCAAAATATCTTTCTAGCTGTTGCAGGGGCATGATGGCAGAGCATCCCCTCATAGGGTAGAGTTGAATACAGAAAAAAAATGAGACCAGATTTATTTAGCATTGTTGGCTTCCCCTACAGGCTTTGTTCCAGTCTTACTCAATTCACTCCATGTCCCATTGGGACCTTGGGCTGCCAGAGCAACATTAAACGGGCTTGCAGAAAAGCCTTCATTGTGAAGTCTAGCAATTCTGTTTAGAATTTCCTCATGAATGTTAGAAAAGTGGAAATAGCTTTTAGAGTCATAAAGTGCAGAAATGATGATGTAGCTTGCCCTAAAAAGGCAGAAACAGAGATAGGTAGCCTTCTAGGAGAGTCAAGATGCAGATGCCTTGATTACTTCTACTACAATGCACTCTGCTGGAAGAAAAATTACTAATAAAGTCTAAGCCTAACATGGGCAACAAAAGGAAATCACTGAAATGTAGGCTGGTGTGTTAAATGTTTAATATCTCTTGAATTGCTTTTGATCTCCCAATCACACTGGCTAGTTAACTGTTTGACATCATCTTTTTAGCTTTCCTTTCTAGATTTTATTAACATCTCTCTTATTTTCTGATAAAAATGTGTCCTATACACAATAAAACTTGTGACAATATTAATAAATATAATAAAAACCCAAATCATCCATAATCCTATCTTTTTGAGGTAAGCAGTGTTAAATTTGATGCAATTTTTCTTTCTAGTTTCTAAGCATGTATTTTTTAAACACACTTGTTATCTTGAATATGAAATTTTATATCCTACATTTATATCAGGTTACTTAGATGATGAGGATTTTCCCGTCTTTCAAAGCCATACATTAATGTCTGGAAACCGTATGTTAATGTCTGGGCTTCCTTGGTAACTCAGCTGGTTCAAGAATTTGCCTGCAATGTAGGAGGCCCCAGTTTAATTCCTGGGTTAGGAAGATTCCACCTGGAGAAGGGTTAGGCTACCCACTCCAGTATTCTTGGGCTTCCCTGGTGGCTCAAATGGTAAAGAATCCACCTGCAATGCAGGAGACCTGGGTTTGATCAGCAGGTTGGGAAAATCCCCTGGACAAGGGAATGGCTACCCACTCTGGTATTCTTGCCTGGAGAATTCCATGGACAAATGAGCCTGGCAGGCTATAGTCCATGGGATCACAAAGAGACACAACTGAGCAACTTTCACAAACTCACTAATGTCTGGAAAATATCTCATGATACCATTTACCATAAATGATCTAAAACTTTGCTTATGTTTTGAAACACTTAGGTTGTTTCAAATTGTTATGATTTTGAGTTACATTGAAATAATTCTTCCTCATACATAAATTTATGAACTCACCTCTGAATAATTTTTTACAAAAAATTCCTAAACTGGGACTACAGTTTCAGAGAGTATGCCCTTGCTTAAACTTCTTAAATTACAAGATAGGTCCATTAAAGCCAAAGAGCAACATTTAGTATAAACTGGAGACAACTCAACATGGCCCAGGCAGCCTGTTATCGATTGAGGACACACCAAGTTCCAAGTCCCATAAGTATTAGCTGCTATTTCTATGTGTTTTAGAAAACAAGAATTTTATGAATCCATTCAAAATATACTAAGTATGAATGTTCTTGCTGGTTGCTTTGGTAGGGTGGTCTGTTCACTTGTTTTCACATGGCCAGCCAAATTAAAACTGTCCTTCTAGTTTATAATACTTATACGTATGTATGTACACACACAGACACACACACACGCACACGCACACACACACACATGGGTTTCCCTGGTGACTCAGATGGTATAGAATCTGTCTCAAATGCAGAAAGGCCTGGCTTCTATCCCTGGGTTGGTGAGACCCCTGGAGAAGGAAATGGCAACCCACTCCAGTATTCTCGCCTGGAAAATTCCATGGACAGAGGAGCCTGGCGGGCTACAGTCCATGGGGTCGCAAAGAGTCAGATGCAACTGAGCAACTAACATGCCCCCTACCACACACACACACACACACACACACACACACATATATATACGTGTGTGTGTGTGTGTGTATTTGTGTGTGGGGTGTGTGTATCAAAGCAGCTTTATCTGTGTGTTTCAGATTATCTCCAATGTAGGACATATACAAATTCCCACATGACTCACATTGACAAAACATGTACTTTGTGCCAGGTGGTTTCACATACATTATTTCAGAGATTCCACCTCTGACATCAGGCCAAGACTTGACACTGTGATGATGATAGAGGTGGTCCTAATAAGATCCATGGTCATGCCAGAAGCAGCACATGCTTCATGTCTTACTCTGGGTACTGAGTGACGTCCAGTCTCCTCATACTGTGACCCCTGCCCTTGGATTTCTGCAGCGTTATAGCATGGGACCCAGGTAAGAACCACTCTTAAGCCACCAGCACTCAAAGTAGAAGCAGTTGAGGCTGTGGTGGTTAATGCCTTTGGGGCTACCCTTGAGCAGAGAAGCACTGGAGTCAATGGATGAAGGCTTCTCTGCATCCTCCTGGGCGGGAGAGTCAACAGATCTTTATCAGGTCTTGGTAAGGCTGAGCACTGGTCTCTTAGACAGGAAGGATAGAGAGCTATCTCAAAAAAATATAAAAATTCATCTTACTGGTTTTCCTTTATTTCTGAGGATTATATTCCCAGAGTATAATGTTCCTGAATAAATTAGCTGCATGTTAGCTTTTGTCTCAGGTTCTGCTTTCCTCAGGAGCCACGATAAGGCAAACAACATGTCTAAAGTCCCAAAATTAAAGAAGTGGACCCTTCTTTTACTTTTTTTTTGGAAACAACCCTTTATTTATTTTCTCTATCCCTCTTTCTCTTTCTGAATATTTTATTTTCTCTCTTTTTATAAACATAAGTACAGACACATGTACAAACACATATTTTAAAACTTTAATGGAGTTAGAGTAGTGAAAGCTCAACCTAGGGAATTACCCAGTAATCCAGTAAAATTAAAGATTAGCATGTGATGGTATAACATAAGTCATTTCCCAAATTTTGGTAATCTAAATCAGCAGTTCTTAAAGTATGGTTTGAATACACTGGGAGTCCCCAAGACTCTTTCAAGAGGTCTAAGAAGTTAAACCTACTTTACTAATAGTATTAAGATGGTAGTTGCTTTCTCACTTAACTGACTTTTGGAATAATTAAAGCAAAAACCATTTCATCCTCTGTTGCCTCCTCCTCCTCCTGCCCTTGGAGGATGCGATGGTTGGATGGCATCACTGATTCAATGCACGTGAGTTTGAGAAGACTCTGGGAAATAGTGAAGGACAGGAAAGCCAGGCATGCTGCAGTCTATAGGGTCGCAGAGTCAGACATGACATAGCAACTGCACAACAACAAGAGTCAAAACAGTGGAACCAAACTGTGGTAGTACTATTATCCAGTATTTTCCCCGTCAAAATGCACTTGGAATTTAAAAAAAAACTACCAGTTTAACTCAAGAGTTAAGTCAAGTTAACTTAGCATCAAGTGAAGTCCTTAGTTCAGTTCAGTTCAGTTGCTCACTCTTGTCTGACTTTGCGACCCCATGGACTGCAGCACGCTAGGCTTCCCTGTCCAGCACCAACTCCTGGAGCTTACTCAAACTCACTTCCATCGAGTTGGTGATGCCATCCAACCATCTCATCCTCTGTTGTCCCCTTCTCCTCCCACCTTCAATCTTTCCCAGCATCAGGGTCTTTTCTAGTGAGTCAGTTCTTCGCATCAAGTGGCCAAAGTATTGGAGTTTCAGCTTCAACATAAGTCTTTACAATGAATATTCAGGACTGATTTCCTTTAGGATAGACTGGTTGGATCTCTTTGCATTCCAAGGGACTCTCAAGAGTCTTCTCCAACACCACAGTTCAAAAGCATCAAATTCTTTGGCACTCAGCTTTCTTTATAGTCCAACTCTCACATCCATACATGACTACTGGAAAAACCAGTTTTGACTACATGGACCTTTATTAAAAGGTCCTTTATTAAAAGATATTTTATTAAAAAGTCTCTGCTTTTTAATATGCTGTCTAGGTTGACCATAGCTTTTCTTTCAAGGAGCAAGCGTCTTTTAATTTCATGGCTGCAGTCACCATCTGCAGTGATTTTGGAGCCTGAGAAAATGAAGTCTCTCACTGTTTCCATTATGTCTCCATCTATTTGCCATGAAGTGATGGGACCGGATGCCATAATCTTATTATATTACTATATGTTACAGACATATAATATAGTGATTTACAGTTTTAAACATATGCCATTTATGGTGGAGGGGGTTTAGTCACCAAGTCATGTCTGACTTCTGTAGCCTGCCAGACTCCTCTGTGCATGGGATTCTCCATAAAAGAATACTGGAGTGGGTTGCTGTTTCCTCCTTCAGGGGATATTCCTGACCCAGGAGTCAAACCCAGGTCTCCTGCATTGCAGGCAGATTCTTTGCCAACTGAGCTATGACGGAAGCCATTTATAGTACATAATATATACATACTATACTATGTAATACTATACTACATATACTACAAAGGTCCATCTAGTCAAGGCTATGGTTTTTCCAGGGGTCATGTATGGATGTGAGAGTTGAATTGTGAAAAAAGCTAAGTGCCCAAGAATTGATGCTTTTGAACTGTGGTGTTGCAGAAGACTCTTGAGAGTCCCTTGGACTGCAAGGAGATCCAACCAGACTGTCCTAAAGGAGATCAGTCCTGGGTGTTAATTGGAAGGACTGATGTTGAAGTTGAAAGTCCAAGACTTTGGCCACCTCATGCGAAGAGCTGACTCGTTTGAAAAGACCCTGATGCTGGGAAAGATTGAGGGCAGAAGGAGAAGGGGATGACAGAGGATGAGATGGTTGGATGGCATCACTGACTCAATGGACATGGGTTTGGGTAAACTCCGGGAGTTGGTGATGGACAGGGAAACCTGGCGTGCTGCAGTTCATGGGCTCAGAAAGAGTCAGACACAACTGAGTGACTGAACTGAACTACATATTATACTCTATGGAGTATACTTTATAGTAAATAGTATAATATATTGATTATATTCCCTATGTTGTACAGTATATCCTTGGCTTATTTTATACACACTAGCTCATGCCACTTAATCCCATATCCCTATATTGTCC
This sequence comes from Bison bison bison, assembly GCF_000754665.1. NCBI lineage: Eukaryota > Metazoa > Chordata > Mammalia > Artiodactyla > Bovidae > Bison > Bison bison. The sequence continues at coordinate 273,661 of NW_011492737.1, forward strand.
CTCCCTCCTTCCATCTCCCCACTAACCTCTAGTTTGTTCTTTAAACCTGTGAATCTGCTTTTTTATAATATTCACTAGTTGTCTATTTTTAGATTCCACCTATACATGACATTGGAGAAGGCAACGGCACCCCACTTCAGTACTCTTGCCTGGAAAATCCCATGGATGGAGGAGCCTGGTGGGCCGCAGTCCACGGGGTCACTAAGAGTCGGACGAGACTCAGTGACTTCACTTTCCCTTTTCACTTTCCTGCATTGGAGAAGGAAATGGCAACCCACTCCAGTGTGCTTGCCTGGAGAATCCCAGGGACGGGGGAGCCTTGTGGGCTGCCGTCTGTGGGGTCGCACAGAGTCGGACACGACTGAAGCAACTTAGTAGCAGTAGTAGTATACATGACATTATATAGTATTTGTCATTCTCTGTCTGACCTATTTCACTTAGCAAAATATCCTCCCAAGTCCATTCATGTTGCTGCAAATGGCAAAATTTCGTTTTTACGACTGAGTACTATTCCAGTGTGTGAACGTGTGTGTGTATGTATATGCACATCATCTTTATCCGTTCATCTTTATTCACTCACCTGTTGATGGACACTTAGGTTGCTTCTATATCTTGGCAATTATAAGTAATGCTGCTATAAACATTGGTGTGCATATATCTTTCCCAATTAGTGTTTCTGATTTTTTTTAGGATATGTACCAGGGAATGAAGTTGCTGAGCCATATGCTAGTTCTGTTTTTAGGTTATGAAGAAACCTCCATATGGTGTGCCACAGTGGCTGGACCAGTTTACATTCCCCGCAGCAGTATACAATGTTACCCTTTTCTCCATATACTCACCAACATTTGTTATTTGTGTTCTTTTTTTAAAACATTTATTTTTTAGTGGCACTAGTGGTAAAGAACCCACCTGCCAGTGCAGCAGATGTAAGAGATGAGGGTTCAATCCCTAGGTTGAGAGGATCCCCTGGATTAGGAAGTGGCAACCCAGTCCAACATTCTTGCCTGGAAAACTCCATGGACAGAGGAGCCTGAGGGGCTACGGTCCACGGGGTCAGAAAGAGACATGACCGAACACTAATACTTTATTTATTTGACTGCCCCAGCCCTTAATTGTGGCATGTGGGATCTTACATCTGCATTGCATTCATCGAGATGTGGTATCTTTAGTTATGGCATGCAAACTCTTAGTTGCAGCATGTAGGATCTAGTTCCCTAACTTGGGATTAAACCAGGCGTCCTGCATTGGAAGTATGGAGTCTTGGCCACTCGACCACCAGGGAAGTCCCTATTTGTGTTCTTTTTGATAATAGCCCTCTGAACAGTGTGAGGTGATATCTCTCTGTGGTTTATTTTGAGCTTCCCTGATACTTAGCAGTGTTGAGCATCTTTTTATGGAGTGCACACTTTTTTAACATTTATATGACACCCTTGAAAGTGTACATACAGTCTGCCTACTAAGGTGTGATGGTTTTATTGAGAGAAAGAGCTCTGGTACAATTGTTCCTGTTGCCAGCTAAACTAGCCCCTTTTCTTATAAAATAGCATTTTTTAAATTAATTTGTTTATTGAAGGCTAATGACTTTACAGTATTGTAGTGGTTTTTGCCATACATTGACATGAATAGAGCATTTTTACTTGAAAGAAAAATAGACCCACTGTGATCATTCATCATTGGGTATTTGACAGATGTTTTCTAAGAAAACAAACAAAACAAAAAACAAACTCAGCCAGTCATCTCAAGGAAGAAATTATTAATAACACTATTTGTTGCCAATTATAGAATTTGAATTTAAAGTAAAATTTTGAATATTGGAAAACCCCCTCACTGTTCCCAGTACTTACCGACTATTCTGATGAGTTTAGTTTCAGTATCAACAGTTGTGGATTTCTGAAATCATATAACAAAATGTGTCAGTCTTTGGAAGATATTGACAAAGACTTTCTCTTTAACCAACACTAGCGAGGACCCTCTTAGCCCTCTTCTCAGCTAGGCTTGACCTTAGTCCTCATCCTTGTTGGACTTAGATAGCTCATTTTGTCAAGGATCCTTCTAAATCATTTTTATCAAGAATTCCCACACCCTCAACATCTGACCACCCTCAATATCTGATCATGTTCCCCCTTCCCCAGCTTTGATATTAAGTCCTTACTTTGTCTTCAGCAGAAGTCATATGAAGTTGGAGAAACAAGACTCCCTCTACCTTCTGTCTTTTCTTAGTAATTTTTCCTCCACTGACACCCTGCCCTCCACCCCCATTCATTGGCTATACTTCCCCAGCTGTCTTGGCTGTATTTGTACTTGAGCCTGATCTCTCTCCCCTCTTGCTCTAGTCTTGACACTTATTACAATAATCCTTATTAAAGCCTTCCCTTATCATTTTAACAAATGTCGGAATAATTTTTTCTTTTCCAGTATACATAACAGAATGAACCTATATCGTCCAAAAGACTAATGCAGGATATTTAAAAAATCATGTGCAGGTAAAAGAACCATTCATAATATAAAGGAAATCAAAGGACATTAAAGAAACAGAGCCTCACAAAGTTTATTAATAGGATTTCAGATTCCACATTGCAACTAACCTTTAAGAAACTACCATTTGTTAAGCTCTATTGTAATATCAAAGATGCTTACCCACAATTATCTCCGGATGGTATATTAAAATACTCTTTTCCCTTGTCTAATTATCTATGTATATGAGGCAAGATTTTCTTCATTTATTACAACCAAAAGAACATACTGAAACAAATAGAAGGCAGGAGTGGATATGAATCAAGCTGAGATTCACAAATATATGAAACAATGCCACTCTTGTAATTGTTTGCTTTATAGTATAGTCTTATTTTTCATATAACTATGTTGTTTTTAACATGTAATGAATTCATAAGAATTAATAGGTATATAATTTGATGTTTTAACCTGGTTTAATTTCAATTTGGTAAATACCAGTATGTATGCGTGCTTAATCGCTTCAGTCGTGTCCGACCCTATGGGTCATAGCCCGCGAGGCTCCTCTGTCCAAAGGATTCTCCAGGCAAGAATACTAGAGTGGGTTGCCATGCCCTCCTCCAGGGGATCTTCCCGACCCAGGGATAGAACCCATGTCTCTTAAGAGTCCCCTGGCAGGCAGGTGCTTTACCACTGGTGCCACCTGGGAAGCCCAGCCAATAGGTATAGGTATAACTCACATGAACTCAAGCTCCTTAGAGCATTCAGTGATTTTTAGAGGTCTAAAAGCATTTTTGTGAACAAACCACCTGGGAACAGTCTGTTTAAGTGTGTCAGTGGTTCAGCTTTCTCTTGTAGTGATGTAATAAATGGTTTGATGGCATCACCAACTCAATGGACATGAGTTCAAGTAAACTCTGGGAGTTGGTGATGGACAGGGAGGCCTGGTGTGCTGCAGTCCATGGGCTCGCAAAGAGTCAGACAGGACTGAGCAACCGAACTGAACTGATGTAAGAGATGTTTGAAAGTTTGAAAGTAACGAAGTGACAAATCAGGTCATTGATACTATGTTGAAGTTGGTGGCACTAGGCAAACATATTCACGAGTATAATTAGATTCCTAGAAGCAAAAAAATATCAAGCTATCAAAAAGAGGCAAAGGGGTAAAAATGTACAAAGAAAAATAAACCTGGCCTTGAGAAATCTAATCACCAAATCAAATTGGATTCCCTTGATCTTACTAAACTACCACCCCGACCCTAGACATAAAAGTGTTACTGTTTTCTTGAGTTTAAATTTACACTCAGGCTTCTTCTCATTAAAAATTGAGCACACAAATGACCTTAGAACTTTTATACTGTAAGATACTGTACAGTTTAAAGACTCCAGGGTTTCTAATTTCTGTAAACAATTACTCTGTCACAAAGAAGAAGTAGATATTTGAAGTAAAAGCAATGAGTTGGAGATTAACAACCCTCTGAAAGACACATGATCCCCACTGTGTTGAGTCGAAAAAAATAAAAAATTAAAAAAAAAAAGTGTTACTGTTTTTCAAATTGAAGATAACAAAGTTAGTTTGAATTGGGAGTTAGTACTGACATGAATTTATTGTGCCTAGAAAATATACTAGTTACCAGAATTATGCTTCAAGAGACTGCTTTCATGTTAATAAACTGTACTGTTGACATTTCTACAGCTTTTTAAGAAACCTCAAACAATAGCAAAGTTCAGTCACTTTCTCTCACTGAGCATACAAACTTACCCTGTGCTTTTTCCAAAAATGGTATACTGTGTGAACTCTTAACAGGTTTCTGTGATTTTATATGTGCAGTAAGCCACGTGGAACCCTGAATGTCTCCATCTCTGGAGAAAAAATAATCATCTTTCTGGGCTCAGGTTTCAGAAAGACCTGAGGATTCCAAAGGATAAAAGCGTAATTCTGAAGCATAAAGAGACATGGCCACAGATCAGTGTGGATGATTAAAAGATGACTTTTGTTTGGGATCATGGTTTCCTGAACCATATCTTAGTGCAACCTGTTCAGGAGACTTCTTTCTTGGCTTCTATAGTTCTGTAGTTGGATTCCTTGGTACAAAGTCAGCTTTAAGAGTATAAAATACAGAGTTGGTATAACTAGAGAGCATCAGCTCTCTATTGTGGTCTCTATTCTATTGTGGTCTATCTTAGTATTTAAAAATGCAGGTCCAGTGGTTAAGGCTCTGCCTTCCAATGCAAGGGGTGCAGGTTCGATCCCTGGTCAGGGAACCAAGATCCCACATGCTGCATGGTGAGGCCCTCCAAAAAAATAAAAGTTAAAGATTATTTTTAAAATGTACTAGAACCTTTCAGCATTTAACATCTATTGAAGTGTATATATCATTGTGAATTGTAAAAATATTTTCAAATATTTGTCTATATTGTTGATACAGTCAGACTCCAAATAATCAACATATAGTTGGTAGGTTGCTGGGTAAAGTTGAAAGGGGAGATGAGAAAGTCAGTGATGTTCAATGCATAGGTTGCTCTTTAGCATGAAGTTCAAATGTACTCATTTTGGCCTGCTTTGATCTGTGTTTAAAACAAAAGACTTATACTTGGCTAGGTTGATGCAATGCTCAAATTAGTCATCAAACATCTCTATAGTTTATTTATAATAGCAGAAACTGGTAGCATCTGAAATGTATAACATAGGGAAATAATTAAGTAAACGGCAATAAAACTCTATGAAGTAGGATGTAGTTAAATAAAATAATGCTTATAAAATATTTAAATAATCTCAGAATAAATTTATTTCACAACATTAAATGAAAGAGTAGGCAGAAGATGGCACAGATGAAAATCTAAAATTTATAAAAATTATACAATTAGTGTTCTGGGTTTTACTTTTTGTATATATAACCAGGAGTGAAACTGCTGGGTCATGTGGTAGTTCTATTTTTAGTTTCTTGAGGAACCTCCATATTGTTCTGCATAGTGACTGAACCAATTTAATTTCCACCAACAGTGTTCAAGGGTCCCCTTTATTCCACATCCTTGCCAACATTTGTTGTTTTCTTTTTTTAACATTTTTTTATTTATTTGGCTGATCCGGGTTTTGGTAGCAGCCTGTGGGATCTTGAATGTTCGTTGCATCATTATGGCATGCAAACACTTAGTTATATCATGTGAGCTCTTAATTGCACCATTTGGAATCTAGTTCCCTGACCTGGGATCGAACCTGGGCCCCCTTCATTGGGAGCCTGGAGTCTTAGCCACTGGACCACCAGCGAAGTCCCTATTTGTGTTCTTTTTGTTGATAGGCATTCTGACTGGTGTGAGGTGATATATCATTGTGTTGGTTTCCCCCCCGCCCAGTCAAGGTTTTATTGAGGCCCCTGATGCAGCAGGGGGCAGTGAGAACAAGCAACAGGTTCCCTTGCTTGCTCATTCTCTGAGGGGGCTGCAAGCTTTTTCCTCTTATGGGGTGAGGGTAGGGATGTGTCAAGAAGTTGGGCTGGAGTGATAGCTTCAGTGGTGTGCCTACCCATTAGGTGGTGTTGTATGTAGGGGGCATGCACAGAACCCGGCTTTTGCTCTGGGCTCCTCAAAAGTGGTAGTTGGGTTTCTTGATCTCTTTTTGTATCTTCTGTCCAGAATTTTCCCTAACTGTACATGCATGCAGTAATTTTTAGTCCCTTGTAGTTCATTGTATTTTGTTGATCAAGGAGAGGTATGTCCAGGGGCTCTTCCCAACTCAAGGACCCAACTAGTGTTTCCTTGGCAGGCAGATTCTTTACTGTTGAGCCACCTGGGAAGACCCTGGATAGATGTACCAACTAGATACCCCTTACAGTTTGAGAGCAGTGGGAGTGGTTAGTATTACTTTATAGGGGTCCTTCCATCTTGACAACCGTTGGTATTGGGGGAAACTCCCTTTCCAGGTTTTAAGAAGAACTTGGTCCCCAGGGTTTATTTGTGAAGGGGCTGCTCTTCCCTTTGTATTTTCAGTGGGAGCTGGTGTAGTGCCTTGTGGGCACAGTCCTGGACTGCCTTCTGAACTTGCTGCCAAGATCCTGGCCTCTGTTCTCCAGTGTGGAATAGAAATATGGAGACAGAGTTTGGGGTGTAGAATAGAAAAGAGTGGCTTTTATTGCTCTGCCAGCCTAAGGAGGTCACCGTAGGCAAGCACCCTCAAGACTGTGCCCTCCCTTGGGAAAAATAGGAAGGGGTTTTATAGTTCAGGAGGGGAAGGGAATACCACAGGTGAAGAGTAGAGTGTATGCAAGCTTGCGTTCTTCTTTGCTCTCAGAAAACATACATCATCAGAGTTGGTGCCAGGCAGCCCTGGGAGAACTACTATGGTCCTTAAGGCTGTCACGCTGTGACTGTCTTTCTGGAATAAAGAATGCTCACAAAAGAAGGGAGTGTTAGGGAACGCTTCCTCAGGAAGCAAGCACCATGTGCACGGTACAGCTCTGATTAGAAAGTAATCATTCTCAAGTGTGATTAACAAAGACAGACAAACATTTCTGAGAAAACGGCTTGAGTGGGCTAAAAGAATAAGGCCTAGAATATTGGAAGCAGCCATGACCAACTTCTGTTGTAACAAACTTGTCCTGGATTAATAATATATATCAGGGCCTTGTTTTCCTGTCATCCAGTAGAATGTCAGTAGTAAGAAAAGGTCACCCATAGGTCATTTCAGATGGGCTAATAAGCCTCAGACCACTCCCGGGGGCTACATGAACCCCAAGGAGTGGAGTGGGAAGCTAGCTTGGCCAGGGAGCATGAGCCTCTTGGCAAAGCTTTGCTAAGGTTTTCTTTAAAGTATGGTCCATTTTCTTTACCTTCCCTAAAGACTGGGGATGCCGAGAGGTGTGTAGCTTGTAGTCTATCCCTAGGGCTCTTGTGAGCCCCTGTGTGATTTTAGTTGTGAAAGAGAGCCTGTTATCACTCTGGAAGAACTTCAGAAGTCCAAACCAAGGAATTATTCTTTTAAAAGGGTCTTACAGACGTCCATGGCCTTTTCAGATTGGCCAGGGAAGGTGTCGGTCCATCCTGTGAAAGTATTGAAAAACACTAGGAGATATGTATGTACTGATCGTGGGGGCATTTGGGTGAAATCTAACTGCCAGTCTTCCTCCAGATATGTTCCTTGGTGTTGAATTGACCTGAGCAATGAAAAGGGATTGGATGCATCTGTGGCTTATTATGGGCACATAAATCACAGGTAGGCGTTACTTGTTTTACGCTTCTTTTAAGCCCCTTCCCTGGAAAAAGCCTTCTGCATCCAGGCCCATAGTGCATCCCTCCCATAGAGGGTGATGTCGTGTAAGCTCTCAGGGAGTTTACATTGTTGGGTCTCAGGGATTAGAACCTTATCCTCCTGTTTATACCAGCCTGTGCTTCCCTTCTCATAGCCCTATTTCTCAGCATGTTTCTCATTCTCGTTTTCTGTGGGGAACATTGGAAAAGGCTCGGGAGTTTAGGGGGAGCCAGTCACTGGGCCATAACTTGTTCAGGTTACTGCAGTCAAGCTGTCTGTTTTGCCCTTTGATCAGCTTTGCAGTTCCCTTGGCTCACAAAAGAGCCCTCCCTCTGGCCCCTACAGTGGATTACGGCTGTCTGGGTCGGGACCTGCACTGCTTCTCAAAGAGCCAGAATCAAATCTTCATGTTTTATGGGAGAATTGCTAGCAGTTAACATTTCTTTTTCTTTCTAAATGGCAGCATGAGTGTGTAGCATGTGGAACCCACATTTAGAGTCAGTAAAAGTTTCTAATTTCTTATCCTTCCCTAATTGCAAAGCTCCCATTAATGTGATTAGTTCACGCTTCTGGGCTCATGTCTGGGGTTGCTGGGCCTTGGCTTCTGTGACTTCATCTAGACTAACTGTGGTGTACCCTGCCTTTCGGGCTCCCACTTCTACAGAACTGTTCCCATCAGTAAACCATTCAACCTCAGGGCTCTCAAGAAGTTCATCTAGATCAGACCTGCTGGAGTAAGTTCTTCTAAGATTTCTGTGTACACTGAGGCAACAAATCTCCACTCTCGACCACTGGAAGCAGAGTTGCTGGGTTCAGGGTTTGGCTCACCTTTAAGGTGATGTTGGGGATGTCTGTTAGGAAGGCCTGATATCTTGTTAACCTTCCTCCAGTCAACCAATGATGTCCTTTGACTTCTAGCACAGACTGTACCTGATAAGGGGTTAATACATCTACATCTTGTCCCAGGGTGAGCTCATTTCACCAACTGGGCTACTTGCTACTACCCACAGGCAGCTTGGCCATCCCAGGGCCACTGAGTCCAGTTGGACTGGATCTGTTTTAACCACAGAGGCCCGAGTCCTGGAAAGTAGACTGAAGAACATCTGTTCTCTTATCAGCTTCAGTAAGTCATCAACATACTGCAGCAGAGTTCCCTTCACAAGGCTCAGTTCCCTTGTGAATGCCTTTCCAAAAAGATGGGGGCTGTCCTCCAAATCCTGCAGAAGCACTGTCTATGTATATTGGGTAGCCTCCAGGATGTCAGGGTCCCTCCATTCAAAGACAAAAAGATATTCAGAGTCTGGATATAGGGGAATCCAGAAAAATGCATCTTAGAGGTCCAAAATAGAGAAATACTGGGCCCTCCCCAGGACTTGGGTGAGGAGGGTGGGTTTGACACCAGTGGGAGTAATAGGGATGACTGACTCACTCACTGCTCATAAGTCTTGGACAGACTGATACTCCCCCTTAGGCTTCTGAACAGGGACAATCCAGGTTGCAAGGAGATTGGCAGGGCCTAGGGAGTCCATGTTTTAGGAATTTGCTAAGCAGCAGTTGGAATCCCTTCAGGGCTTCAGGCTTTAAAGTCTATTGTCTCTTCCAGGGATATTTTCCCCCAGGCCGTAAGCTTATTTTTTTGGAGGGGGAGCGGGGTGGGGGTGGGGGCGGGGACACATGTCTCCCATCTTGGCATCAAGATATCCTGGACTGCAGGATCTACTTGTTCTCTAATTTCTTGGGGGTTGTTTTGGGGATTATTTTGATACCCAACAGGTAGGTCATCTGGGGTTACTAATGGATGCATTCTCGTTTGGATTCTTTGCCTCCTTGGACTTCACCCTGTCTTAAGAATGTACTAGATCCTAACTTATTTAGCAGATCTCTTGCAAAGAAGAGGAAGGGCATTTTGGCATGTACAAAAAAGCAGTGAGGATAACAGACCTGATTCCGCCGGCAAGGGGAGACGTAAATTGCCCCACCTTTGGCTGTCCATCAACTTTGGTCACAGTACAGTCACGACTGGAGAGGCAGCCAGCTGGCCAAGGCAGAACAGAGCAAGCAGCTCTGGTGTCCACAAGAAATTCAGTCCCCTATCTACCACTCTCAGGGTGATCCGAGGCTCCACTGGAGTAATGAGGATGGATCAAGTGGGTTCTGGAGCGAAACAGGCACGCAGACCCCATTAGCTGGTGTGTGGAAATCTCTTATCCAAGAGGTGTACAAGGAACTGGGTCTGGTCGGGGTTCCCCCTCAGCTGTCCCATGGTAGGTACTCAGGACATTTGGTCTTCCAGTGCCCCATTTCCGACAAAAAAGTCACTGATTCGGGCCCAGTCAGCTTCTTGGTGGTCTCTCTAACCTTCTCATCCCTCCAGGGTCCCCTCAAGGTGGTTGGTGAATCAGAGCAGACAAAAACTGCATTTTCTTTATTAGCCTCTTTTCCTTATTGCCTGCCACCATTAAGTTAAAGACCTTGAAGGCCTCCTCTACCAAGGTTGACAGTGGGGCTTGGGGCTCAGCCTCAAGCTTTGATAAGTTTTTCCAGATACCAGGAGGAGCCTGGGTGATAAAATGCATGGCCAATAGTGTCCTCTTTTCTCAGACTCAGAGTCTATACACTTGTTCTTCCTCAATGCCTCTGACACCTGGCTCAGGAAGACTGCTGGGTCTTCATCTTTTTTCCTGTGTAACCTCTTATGTAATTCTTATCATGATTTATACACTTCACCAAACACCTTTGCATTCTTTCTGAAAGACAAGTAATGTAACGTCTTACCCTGGCTTGGCCTGTAGGATCGTCATAGTGCGGGTCATGTGCTGGGTTTGCATCCCCGCCTGATGAAGTTAGTGGTGTGGATTGGTGGCCATTAGGCCATCTGCGTGTTCCCTGGCCTTTCCCATATATGCTCCTTTTCATCCGGGGTGCAACAGGGAGCCAGAAAAACCATGGTGTCCTGCCAAGTGAGAGAGAATGGCAGCCCCAGCCTGACAAATTCTTCCTCAAACTTGTCAAGGTTCTCTGAGAATGTGACAAAACTCTCCTTACGTATTAACCCAGTTAGTTTAGGATCTCTCTTTGGGATGTTCCAGGGGCCCTTGAAGCACCCCAGAGTTAACCAGAAGTCAAGAGAATTTCAATTAGAATCTGGTATTTGTGAAGTCTGTCAATTTTAAAAAGTCTCAAATCACCTGATCAGATAGGATCATAGGTTTCTATGAAACAATACACATCCCTTGAGCTGTGGTGGGAGAAAAATCTAAAGTAAATACAGATCCCTTAAAGGCATAGGAACTCACACAATCTGTTGTTGTCGAAAGAAGCATCCAGGGCAACTTTGTTCTCTTATGAGAGAGAGAGAAACCAAATCCAGCACTGCACCAGCCTACTCTTAATAAAATCCATTTCCCTAATTAAATTCAATCCAACCCTAGAAAATCCTGAGCACATACGAAATCCTTTTCTCAATGTTCCTTTTCCACAAACCCTCTGCAACTTTCTATAGCCATACTTTGTCCCTCATTCTTTCCCCCATTCTGAACTAGCCAGCTCTAGGACAAAGTCACCCTTTTTCCTTTCAACAAAATATCTTTCTGTTCTTCATGCCTTCTTTTCTGAGAACATGCATTCCGCTTTCCTTAAGCAGCCATGGCTGCTCTTTACATTTGGTGTCGTTTAGTAGCTCAGTCGTTTCCGACTCCTTTGTGACCCTGCAGACTGCAGCCCGCCAAACTCCTCTGTCAGTGGGATTTCCCAGGCGAGAATACTGGAGTGGGTTGCCACTTCCTACACCAGGGGGTCTTCCCGACCCAAGGATGGAACCTGTGTCTCCTGCTTAGCAGGCAGATTCTTTACCACTGGGTACCTGGGAAGCTGGATCTTTACATTAGCATTCCATAAATGGATGGGGAACATGTCAGGGTAGCACCAAACATCTTTAGTTTCTCTCTCACAAGAAGACAAAAGTAGGTAAATTTAGACCGGTTTAGCAATGAATGTTCCAGTATTTTATCTTATTTGAAATGGCCTGAATATTCAATTAATTCCTATCATTTAGCTTAATTGTTACAAATTTACCAAAATTTGGAGATGGATGTTTCCAAACTATTATTATTCCTATAGTGTTTACCAAAAAGTTCTTATCCCAGTTACATTTACTGAAAGATTTAATCGTATCAGGTTATTTTCCCTGCTGACAGATTTTATAACAGAAACAATATTCGCTGATTGACTTCCAGTAACCCAAGGTGCATGAAGGTAGTATACTTAACATTGATGTCTCTAAAGACAGGTCTGTATTAGTTAAACCCGCAATTTAAAGCTAGACAAGTTAATTTCTACAGAACTGTACCTCTCATAGGTTTGCCAATTGAATGTGAAATGGCCCTTTTTTTTCCCTCAGTCTGGAGGACTACAGATGACTCAGCTCCTCAGTGCCTGCAAAACAGAGGAGAGAGATGCAAGCTCCTTGAGCTTGGGCAAGAAGAGTTACATTGAAAGAGCACAGGAG
>NW_011492737.1:285962-297908 GCF_000754665.1 Bison bison bison
AGGAGGGAAAAACACAAGCTCCTATCTTTTCTTTTTATTCTTTAAAATGCACTAAGCAACCCAAGGCTGAAGTCTCAGGCAGCATGGGCTATGTTTGTGTTTCAAGGTTTAAGTGTTCCACCATGCCCACCATGTCGGCAAAGACGAGCAGGAGCAGTTGGACAGGCAAAACTACACCACAAATGAAGATACCCATCACAGAACTTAGGGACCCAAGCAAGACGTTTTCAGGATAAAGGGGACTGGAGTGTAGATGTGAGGACCAAGGGAGAAGTAAAGGGAGGAGGGACAGAAAAGACTGAAAGAGAGAGACAGACAGAAAAAGAGAGATTGCACTTTGAACCCACCACCTGGGGGTGTGTATTCGGGCACCAAGCTGCTTGCTTCCAGAAAGGACCCGTGAAGGAGGGAACATCCTGTCCACTGCCAGCCAGGGTGATCAAGCCTGGAAACCAGGCAGTTGTACATCGTCTGTGGGACTGCACCCACAGGTGGGACTCTCACCCACAGGTACACCAGTATATAGAAATCTGCCACTTTAGCTTGTTCCCAACAGGACTTCTCCCAGTGGCAGGAAAAAGGTGAGAAGATTGGGACAATCACATTTCCAGCCACTACATGATATGAGATTTGAACCTCTGGCACTCTCATAAATCTCCAGTCAGGGAGTGCCTGCTGGACCACAGTCTGCACGGTGTGAGGCATGCCTCTCCCACCACTGCTTGTCACCCGTGAAGGTGAGCCATTGCCAGCCAGAGGGACATGGAATCACAGGCTGAGAGGAGTGATGCTGTAGCTGCCTGATGCCCACTCTATTGGAAGGATAAGACAGACGAGAGGACAGACAAAGAAGTAAGGTATTTCAGGAGAGGGAAAGGGGAATGGTGAAGGCAAAGGACAAAGAGGAAGGGGAGACCATTGCTTGAAGAAGGGTACTGAGGCCCCAGGGACCAGGAAGGCAGACTTACCAAACGTGGTGATGCTGAAACAGGAGTTTCAGGCGGCTGCTTGTCACCCATGGGGAAGCTGTGTTTGGTGGTCCAAGAGGTGCCCAGATCCCCTCCCCAGAAGGGACCAAGCTCCATGTTGGGCGCCACAAAATATGTTACTGACCAGAATTGTTGGCCTCCTTAATCAAAGGAAATTGGTCAGAGGCCAGATGAAAAATTGCAGGCAAGACTTTTATTGGGGCCTCTGCCGCAGCAATGGGAAGCAAGAACAAACAATAGGGTCCTTGCTCGCTCACACCCTAGTGGTTTTAATTTTCATTTCCCTGGTAATTAGTGATGTTGAATATCTTTTCATGTGTCTGTTAGCCATGTCCAGATCCTCTTTGGGAAAATATCTATTAAATTCTACCCATTTTTAATCGGGTTGTTTGTTTTTTTGTTGTTGAGATATATAAGTCATCTATATATGTTGGGTAATTAACCCCTTCTCCACAGTAGCATTTGCAAGTATCTTTTCCCCTTCAGTAGATTTTTTTTTTCATTTTCTCAGTGATTTTCTTTGCCTTAAATAGCTTTTAAGTTTAATTAGGTTCCATTTGTTTATTTTTGTATTTATTTGCTTTAGGAGACAGATCCAAAAAATAAATATTGCTGTAATTTATGTCAAAGCATGTTCTACCTATATTTATTTCCTCTAGGAGTTTTATAGTATCTTATCTTACATTTACATCTTTAGTAGAGAATATTCAGAGTCAACTGATACACAAAGAAACATTAGTATTGATACATCATTGAGGGCCCTTTGGTTATAAGCATTAGAAACCAATCCTCTTATAAATGCAAATGAATGTGTTAAACAAAACTAGATAGGCCATCAAACCTAAGACAGAAATATAGCTATTAGTAAGGAATGGAGTAAGAGAAAATATGGACAAGTTCTTCAAAGCCTATCTTACAATAGTTCTTGTCTAAACATTTTCTGTTCTTAAGATACAGTGCTTGTAGGGAGGTTGTGACTTAAGTTTGTGTGGGTCAAGCATCTGCTTCCTAGCCAGAGAAGAAGAGGCAGCTTGATTGACAGCTACCAACATTAAATGAGGGAAGAAGTGAATTGAGAAAATAAGCATGTTGTCTACCACAAGAAAGAAATTATTAAGCAGGTTAAAACTACGTGTCCAGCATATACATATATGATTATCCTAATAACAGTAACTACCCTTAGTTGAAGGGCTTCTCAGGCAGCACAGTGGTAAAGAATCTGCTTGCCAGTGCAGGAGACATAAGAGATTTGGGTTCGATCCCTGGGTCAGGGAGATCCCCTGGAGTAGGAGATGGCAGACCTCCAGTATTCTTGCCTGGAGAATTTCATGGACAGAGGAGCCTGGTGGGCTACAGTCCATAGGGTCACAAAGAGTCGGACTCGACTGAGCACAGCATAGCAACCCTTGGTTGAACACTTACTATATTCTTAATGCTAATCTGTTTTCTCTATTGGCAAGGGTGCACTCCTTTGGACCTCTCAACATCTAAAGATGGATTGTAATACTAACTCCAATTTACATAGGTGGAAACTGACACTCAGAAAGGTTAAATTACCTAATGTCATACAATGAGAATATGGTGAGTATAGAATTTAACCTGTGGCTGACTAGCTATAAAGCCCATGAATTTATCTGCCAGAATACATTGTCAATAACAGTATATTTTGATCATGACTGCTGTTTTAATTTCTCTCAGTGCCAGTAGTCTAAAACAAATGATGGACTAAATATTAGAGCCTAATGTCTATTTCACTAAAGCAATACTTGGGTACTCCCTCACCACCACCACCCCCACCCAAATGGGTTTTTCTCTAAATTTAGTTAATTCTAAAATCTCTTTGCTGGATTATTTCTATCTACTCTAGAATAGTTGGACATTAGCTTTAAAAGGGTGAATCCAGCTTTTGTTTGTTGGGAGGTTTTTTAAATTATCAATTCATTACCCATGCTAATAATTGGTCTATTCAGATTTTATGTTTCTGCATGATTCAGTTTTGATGTAGACCCCATGTTTCTAGGAATTTCTTCAAGATAAAGCAATTATCCTTAAATTAAAAAATAAATTTAAAAAAAAGCCTAGGCACAATGAAAGTATTGTATTTAATGTTGACTCTTAGCTTAATTTCTCTTGTATTTAGAATTGTTTGATTTGTAAGCCCTTACTTTTCTTTGTTATTGTTATTCAGTTGCTAAATCACGTCTGATTCTTTGTGACTCCATGCACTGCAAAGGCTTCCCTGTCCTTCAGAGTCTCCTGGAGTTAGGTCAAATTCATGTCCATTGAATTCGGTGATGCTATATAACCCTCTTCTCCTTTTGCTTTCAATCTTTCCCAGCATCAGAGTCTTTTCCAGTGAGTCGGCTCTTTGCATCAGGTGGCCAAAGTGTTGGAGCTTGAGCTTCAGCAAGAATCCTTCCAGAGAATATTCAGGGTTGGTTTCCTTTAGGATTGACTGATTTGATCTCCTTGCAGTCCAAAGGGCTCTCAAGGATCTTCCCAGCACCACAGTTTGAAAGCATCAATTCTTTGGTGCTCAGCCTTTTTCATGGCACAACTCTCACATCCATACAGTCCTTTACTTGTGCCATCCAAAATGTAGGCAAAACCAGGTTTTCCTACTGGAAAAACCATAGCTTTGACCATATGGACCTTTGTCGGCAAAGTGATGTCTCTGCTTTTTAATACACTGCCTAGGTTTGTCATAGATTTCCTTCCAAGGAGCAAGTGTCTTTTAATTTCATGGCTGCAGTCACCTTCCACAGTGATTTTGAAGTCCAAGAAGATGAAATCTGTTACTGCTTCCACTTTTTCCCCTTCTATTTGCCATGAAGTGGTGGGACCAGATGCTACAATCTTAGTTTTTTGAATGTTGAGTTTTAAGCCAATGTGTTCATTCTTTTCTCTCACCCTTATATAGAGGCTCTTTAGTTCCTCTCCACTTTCTGCCATTAGAGTGGTATCATCTGCATATTTGAGGTTGTTGATATTTCTCCCAGCAGTCTTATTCCAGTTTGTGATTCATCTGGCCAGGTATTTCTCATCATGTACTCTACATATAAGGTAAATAAACAGAGTGACAATATACAGTGTTGTCTTACTTGTTTTTTTAATTTTGAATCAGTCAGTTCTTCCATATCCAGGTCTAACTGTTGCTTCTTGACATGCATATGGGTTTTTCAGGAGGCAGGTAAGGGGATCTCATACCTCTGTCTCTCTAAGAATCTTACACAGTGTGTTGTGATCCACATTGGCAAAGTTTTTAGCCAAAGTTTTTAGTAGTCAGTGAGGCAGAAGTAGATGTTTTTTTCTGGAACTCCCTTGCTTCCTCCATGATCCAACAAATGTTGGCAATTTGATCTCCGCTGCTTCCACCTCTTTGAAACCAAGCTTGTACATCTGGAGTTCTCAGTTCATATATTCCTAAAGCCTAATTTGAAGAATTTTGAGCATAGCCTTGCTAGCATGTGAAATGAGTGCAATTGTACACTAATTGGAATATTCTTGGCATTGACCTTCTTGGGGATTGTAATTAAAAGTGAATTTTCCAGTCCTGTGGCCATTGTTAAGTTTTCCTAATTTGCTGTCATACTGAGTGCAGCACTTAAACAGCATCAGCTTTTAGGATTTTAAATAGCTCAGCTGGAATTCCATCACCTCCTCAAGCTTTGGTTTTAGTCATTGTTCCTAAGGCCCACTTGACTTCACACTCTAGAACGTCTGGCTGTAGGTGAGTGACCACACCATTGTGATTATTTGGATCATTAAGACCTTTCTTGTATAGTTCTTCTATGTATTCTTGCCACCTCTTCTTAATCTCTTCTGCTTCTGTTAGGTCCGTACTGTTTCTGTCCTTTATCTTGTCCATCCTTGTAATGTAATGTAATGTAATGTAATGTAATGTAATGTTCCCTTGATATCTCTTATTTTCTTGAAGATCTCTAGTCTTTCCCATTCTATCATTTTCCTCTATTTCTTTGCATTGTTCACTTATAAAGCCCTTCTTATTTCTCCTTGATACTCTCTAAAACTCTGTGTTCAGTTGGATATATCTTTTCCTTTCTTCTGTGCCTTGTCCTGCTCTTCTTTCCTCAGCGATTTCTAAAGCCTCCTCAGACAACCTCTTTGCCTTTCTTTCATTTCTGCTTCTTTGGGTAGTTTTGGTCACTGCTTCCTGTTCAGGGTTAGGAATCTCTGTCCATAGTTCTTCAGGCACTCCGTCTACTAGATCTAATCCCTTGAATCTAGTCCATAGTTCTTCAGGCACTCTGTCTACCAGATCTAATCCCTTGAATCTATTCATCATCTCCACTGTATAATCATAAGGGGTTTTATTTCAGTCATACCTGAATGGCCTAGCAGTTTCCCCTACTTTCTTCAATATAAGCCTGTGTTTTGAAATAAGGAGCTCATGATCTGAGTCATAGTCAGCTGCAGGTCTTGTTTTCGCTAACTGAATAGAGCTTCTCCTTTTTCAGCTGCAAAGAATAGAAATCAGTCTGATTTCAGTATTGACCATATGGTGATGTCCACGTGTAGAATCATCTCTTGAGTTGTTTGAAAAGGGTGTTTGCTATGACTAATGTGTTCTCTTGACAAAACCCTGTTTGCCTTTGCCATGCTTCATTTTGTACTCCAAAGCTAAATTTGCCTATTGTTCTGTGTACCTCTTGACTTCCTACTTTTGTGTTCCAATTTCCTATGATGAATAGGACATCTTTTTTGGTGTTAGTTCTAGAACGTGTAGTAGGTCTTCATGGAACTGGTCAACTTAAGCTTCTTAGGAATCAGTGGTTGGGGTATAGACTTGGATTACTGTGGTATTGAATGGTTTGCCTTGAAAATGAACTGAGATCATTCTATTATTTAGGAGATTGCACCCAAGTACTGCATTTTGGACTCTCTTGTTGACTATGAGGGCTTCTAATTTCTTCTAAGGGATTCTTGCCCGTATTAGTGGATATAATTGTCATCTGAATTAAATTCTCCTATCCCCATCCATTTTAGTTCACTGAGTCCTAAGATACCAGTGTTCAGTCTTGCTATCTTCTGCTTGAGCATGTCCAACATACCTTGATTTATGGACCTAACATTCCGGGTTCCTACTCAGTATTGTTCTTTACAGCATAAATTTTGCTTTCACCATCAGACATATTCACAACTGAGTGTCGTTTCTGCTTTGGCTCAGCCACTTCATTCTTTCTGGAGCTATTAGTCATTGCTCTATGCTCTTCCCCAGTAGCATATTAGACACCTTCCGACCTAGGGGGCTCATCTTCTGGTGTCATATCTTTTTGCCTTTTCATACTGTCCATGGGGTTCTCCAGGCAAGAATACTGGAGTGAGTTGCTATTTCCTTCTCCAGTGGACCACGTTTTGTCATAACTGTTCTCTATGACCATCTTGGTTGGCACTGCATGGCATGGTTCATAGCTTCATTGAGTTACACAAGCCCCTTCGCCATAACAAGGCTGTGATGCATGAAGGGGTACTTCTTTTAGGCCAATTAATTAGAGCTTATTTACAAATGAACCCCTCAGCAATATTATCCAAAGACAAAGACACATACTGAAGCATACATTTATCCAGACATACACAGTGAGAGATCTAACTTCATTTTCTAAACTTAGTCATAAATCAGATCACAAGATAAAACTAACTAGTTTATAAACAGTTGGAACAATAAAAATTTTAAAGGCTTCATTCCATGTTTGTTTGTTTTTCCCTTAGTTTCAGGAATTACAGATGGTCTAGATAAGATAACTGTTCCTGAGAGCCTTGGTCTCAAGGCTCAGGAAGAGAAAGTCAAATTCTCCAAGGATACTTAGGGTCAGAATTCATTTTTTAAAGTATATAACAAGCTAGATTTCTCTAATTGAATGTGCAAAAAAGAACCGATTTTGCCATTTCAGAAAACTTTTTTTTGACCAGTTTTCTCTGGACTCCGAACATGGTGGCCAAACTGTCAAAAATCATCCTTTTCTTCCTGTGGTCATAGTTATGTAGCTACAATTTAAACCAGGTAACGCTCAGATTGGCCAGCATAACAGGAGCAGACTGGCTGATGAAATGTTGTCCCAGCAGGAATTGTCCCTCTGGGGAGGTTGGGGCCTTAGTTTGATCAGAAGAATCTGAAGGAATAAGGAAAGTTGTAGGAGAGGGATAGGAGAAGTTAAATTCTTTAGAATGTTAGATTTTTCTGATTCCTCAGGCCTTTGATTATAGAGAAAGTCCCAGGCAAAGGGGAACCTCAGTCCATTTTCCCATCCTCCAACTTAAATAAAGGTCAGGCACTGTTACAGCAAAACCCATGTTTTCCTTTTTCTCAGCCCATTTGTCTTAGAAAAGACATTCTCCCTTGTTGAGCAACCTACAACTGATAATAAGAACAAGAGCAAGAGCACTCCTAAAATGGAATCTAGTGTCCCTGAAACATCTACCAGGAGGCTTTTACCTAAAAGGGATCTGGAGCTTCTCTGAATTCCCTTAGGTTTTGATGGGTTTTCAGGCATTTTTATTTTCCCTTTTTTTCCCATTGATTCCTAACCAGATGTCTCTGGTTGAATCCGTCCCTTGCCTAAGGGGTCCCCTGTTGGGGACATTTGAACCAATGCCAGAGGGTGGCCAGGGCTGTCCTTATGGGGGGTCCATTGTCTATAGAGGTTATATCCTATGGTAAGTCTTCCTAAGCCGGGGTGTGTTCCTCATGACTGAGCATCTATACAGAATGCTATAGTTTATAATTATAGTTTATAATTCAGGTTTCTGGGTAGCAGCCAGCCCAGTAGGCTGTCCATAGTAGCAGGTAGGCTGCCAAGGCCTGGAGTGAAGAGGGTCTGATAGATGCAAAGAGGACCCTTGAAGAAATTGGAGCTGGTTGCTATGGAACATGGCATGGAATTTAAAGCTTTTAAATTTAAAGAGAGTCAGGAGGCAAAGAAATTCTTATAATAAACTTACGGACAGTGAGTGAGGTGAGAGACTAGCCAGCAGAAGAAACCAAAATCTATTTCCCTGTCTGGCAGCTAAGATGAAATTGGGAATCATCTGATGCTTTTGTCTGACACAGACACCACCAGACTTGGCAGTGTTGGAGATGCAATTTGGGAGTGATATGCCCTCCAAGGGCATAGAGATAAGAAGTGAGAAATAGACCTTGTTGTGTAAGTAAGTTGGGAATGAAAAGCATAGTGGAGGGCTCCATATGGGACAGTGAAAGAGGGAGAGCGAGAGCTAGAGGGAGAGTGAGAGAGGGACCCCTTGGGCCCCTGCATGGTCTGAAACTGCAGTTCCACCACGTCCCAAAGGACGGTGTCAGCTGTCTCCCATGCATTATTTGAATCTGCACAGCCTGAGGAATTCCCACACCACTCCCAATATTCAGGGAGCCGTAATACTATGAGTGGACAGAGGTTAGGCCCTGCAGGTCTTGAAAAGAAAGCGAAGGGGAGAGCAAGAAAGAAAGCAAGAGCAAGGGGCCTCAAGCCAAAGCTGAGCAAAGCCTGGGGTTTACCCTGACCTTCCAAATTCCCAAATATGATTTCCAATGGCCTTGGCCCTCAGCAGCCTGAAGCGGGGTTTCGGTTATTGGGATTGAGGTTGAGTCACAGCAGGGAGAGCACCAAATCCTAGCCACTTGGCCAGTGGTCAGTGACAAGGCCCTGGGTCTTCGGCTTTGCAGAAAAGAGTTCCTACAAAGATGGAAAGTAGTGAAACAAGAATTTATTAGGAAAAAAGAGTACAGTCCGTGTGGATAGACACTGGGCAGGCTCAGAGAGAGAGACAGGTGCTGAGTTGCGCACGCGTGGCAGTTTGGATTACTTTTATGGTACATTTCTCCCAAGTTTCCTTTGACCAGTCACTTTGACTTGCCGGGTTCTGAGTCTGTATTTGGTACATCTCAGGATCTTCCCATATGTGTGTGCATGTATCTTAGCCAAGATGGATTCTAGCGAAGAGGCCTGTGGGTAGTGACATCACTTACTATGAGGGGATGCCCCCTCTCTTTTGACCTCCCAGAAGCCTTTCTGTGCATGTGTAGTTAGGAAGGTCTCTGCGACTTTGAGGACTGTGTGGTCTTTTACCTCCTACCTGGGCAGTGCCCAGCCTCCTCCATCACCCTGCTTTAATAAGATTTCTGCTGTTACAGAGTTGCTGTCCACAGGAGAGAAACTCTTCAGCCTGAGGTCCATCTGTCTGCTCTCTCAACCTTATTAGTCATCTTTTTAAAGTCTATTTTATCTAATATAATTATTGCTACTCCAGCTTTTTTGGGGAGGTGGGGGGAGTTTCCATTTGCAGGGAATATCTTTTTCTTTTTTTAATTTACTTTTTTATTAAAGTATAGTGGAATTATAATGTATTAATCACTGCTATACAGCAAAGTGACTCAGTTGCACATATATGTACATTCATTTTCATATTCTTTTCTATTATGGTTTATCACAGGATATTTAATATAGTTCTCTGTGCTATACAGTAGGACCTTGTTGATCCATTCTGTGTATACCACTATCCATTCGCTAATCCCAAACTTCCCACTCCTACCCTCTTCCACCCCCTCACTTGGCAGTTACCAGTCTATTCTCTATGTCTCTAGTTTTGTTTCTGTTTAACGGATTCATTTGTGTCATAGCTTAGATTCCACATATAAGTGATAACATATGATATTTGTCTTTGTCTTTCCAACTTACTTAGTATGCTAATCTCTAGTTGCATCCATATTGCTGCAAATGTCATTATTTAATTCTTCTTTATGGTTGAGTAGTATTCCATTGTATATATGTACCATATCATCTTAAAAAAAAATTTTTTTAGAATATAGTTTCTTTACAATGTGGTATTATTTTCTGCTGTATAGCAAAGTGAATCAGCTATACATATACGCATATCCTCTGTTTTTTTGGATTTCCTTCCCATTTAGGTCACCACTTGATTAGCATCATCTCTTCTGTCCAGTAGATTCTCATTAGTTACCTATTTTATACATAGTAGTGTACATATGTCAGTCGAAATCCTCCATTCATTGCACTCCCCTTCCATCCACCCCACTACCACCCCATGTCCACACATTTTCCTCTACCTCTGTGTCTCTATTTCTGTGTTGCAAACAGGTTAATCTGTACCATTTTTCTAGATTCCACTTATATACATTAATATACAATATTTATTTTTCTCTTGCTGACTTACTTCACTCTGTATGACAGTCTCTAGGTCATACTCTGCAAATGGCACAATCTCCTCCTTTTTTATAGCCGAGTAATATTCCATTGTGTATATGTACCCCCTTTTTTTTTAATCCATTCCTCTGTTGATGGACATGTGGGTTGCTTACACGTCCTGGCTATGTAAACAGTGCTGCAATGAACATTGAGTACATGTTTCTTTTGGAATTATGGTTTTCTCCAAGTACATGCCCAGTAGTAACATTGCTGGATCATATGGTACTTCTTTTTTTTTTTAATTGGAGAATAATTGCTTTTTAGTCTTGTGTTGGTTTCTGCCATAGAACACTGTGAATCAGCCATAATTATACATATATATATGTATGTATTTTGCATATGATGGTATATATATGTCAAGGCTGCTTTCTCAATTTGTCCCACCCTCTCCTTCCCCCACTGTGCCCACGTCTTTTCTTTACATCTGCATCTCCATTCCCTCTCTGCAAATATGTTCATCAATACTGTTTTTCTAGATTCCATATATATGTGTTAATATACAGTATTTGTTTTCCAATTTCTGACTTACATCACTCAGTGTAACGCATTCTGGCTTCATTCACCTCACTGCAACTAACTCAAATTCATTCTTTTTTATGGCTGAGTAAAATTTCATTGTATATATGTATCACATCTTCCTTATCCATCTATCTGTTGATGGACATTTAGGTGCCCTCAGTATCCTGGCTATTATAAATAGTGCTGCAATAAACATTGGGGTATATGTACCTTTTTGAATTGTGTTTTTCTTTGGATATATGCCCAGGAGTGTGATTGCTGAGTCGTATGGTAGTTATATTTCTAATTTCTTAAGGAATCTCCATACAGTTCTCCATAGTGACTGTATCAATTTACATTCCTACCAGCAGTGCAGGAGGGTTCCCTTTTCCCCACACCCTCTCCAGCATTTATTGTTTATAGATTTTTTGACGATGGCCATTCTGACCCCTGTGAGCTGTAGTTTTGATTTGCATTTCTCTAATAATGAGTGCTGTTGAACATCTTTTCATGTGTTTATTAACAAACAAAATCCAACAACACATTAAAAGAATCATACATTGTGATCAAAAGAGCTTTATCCCAGGGATACAAGAGTTCTTCAGTTCGGTAGCTCAGTTGTGTCTGACTCTTTGTGAGTCCATGGACTGCAGCACACCAGGCTTCCTTGTCCATCACCAACTCCCGGAGCTTGCTCAAACCCATGTCCCTCAAGTTGGTGATGCCATCCAACTATCTCATCCTCTGTTGTCCCCTTCTCTTCCTGCCTTCAGTCTTTCCCAGCATCAGGGTCTTTTCCAAGGAATCAGGTCTTCATATCAGGTGGCCAAAGTATTGGAGTTTCAGCTTCAACATCAGTTCTTCCAATAAATATTCAGGACTGATTTCCTTTAGGATGGACTGGTTGGATCTCCTTGCTGTTCAAGAGACTCTCGAGAGTCTTCTCCAACACCACAGTTCAAAAGCATCACGTCTTCGGTGCTTGGCTTTCTTTATAGTCTAACTCTTACATCTATACATGATTACTGGAAAAGCCATAGCTTTGAGTAGATGGACCTTTGTCAGTAATGTCTCTGCTTTTTAATACGCTGTCTAGGTTGGTCATAGCTTTTCTTCCAAGGAGCAAGTGTCTTTTAATTTCATGGCTGCAGTCACAATCTGCAGTGATTTTGGAGCCCAAAAAGATAAAGTCTG
The DNA here is from genome assembly GCF_000754665.1 of Bison bison bison. Classification (NCBI taxonomy): domain Eukaryota; kingdom Metazoa; phylum Chordata; class Mammalia; order Artiodactyla; family Bovidae; genus Bison; species Bison bison. The sequence goes on from NW_011492737.1 coordinate 297,865, forward strand.
TCACTGTTTCCATTGTTTCCCTATCTATTTGCCATGAAGTGATG
>NW_011492737.1:298008-308013 GCF_000754665.1 Bison bison bison
CAGGTCTGTCACTGTTTCCATTGTTTCCCTATCTATTTGCCATGAAGTGATGGGACTGGATGCCATGATCTTTGTTTTTTGAATGTTGAGTTTTAAGCTAACTTTTTCACTCTCCTCTTTCACTTTGATCAAGAGGCTCTTCAGTTCCTCTTTGCTTTTTCCATAAGGCTAGTATCATCTGCATATATGAGGTTATTGATATTTCTCCCAGCAATCTTGATTCCAGCTTGTGTTTCATCCACTTCTTAAGTATATACAAACCAATCAATGTTATACACTGTATTAGCAAATAGATAAAAACCATATGATTTTCTCAATAGATGCAGACAAAGCTTTTGGAAAAATTCAACACCCATTTATGATAAAAAAAAAAAAACTGTCCAGAAAGTAGGCATGGAAGGAACATACCTCAACATATTAAAAGCCATATACGATAAACCCACAGCAAATGCTGTTCTCAATGGGGAAAATCTGAAACCATCTCCTTTAAGATCGGGAACAAAACAAGGGTGCCCACTCTCGCCACTCTTATTCAACATCGTTTTGGGACTCCTAGCCATAGCAGTCAGAGAAGATTTTTATTATTATTATGACCATTCTCACTAGTGTGAAGTGATAACTTCATTGTGGTTTTGATTTGCATTTTTCTAATAATGAGCAATGTTGAGTATCTTTTCATGTGTTTGTTGGCTATCTGTATGTCCTCTTGGAGAAATTTCTGTTTAGGTCTTCTGCCCATTTTTTGATTGGGTTGTTTGTTTTTAGGTATTGAGCTCCATGAGCTGTTTGTATATTTTGGAGATAATCCCTCATCAGTTGCTTCATTTGCAAATATTTCCCCTCATTCCAAGGGTCATCTTTTTGTCTTGTTTATGGTTTCCTTTCTGTGAAAAAGCTTTTAAGTTTAATTAGGTCCCATTTGTTTGTTTTTGTTTTCATTACTGTCAGAGGTAGATCAAAAAAGCTCTTGCTGTGATTTATGTCAAAGATTGTTACGCCAATGTTTTCCTCTAAGAGTTGTATAGTGTCCAGCATTACATTTAGGTTTTTAATCCATCATAAGTTTGTGTGTGCATGGTGTTAGGGAGTAGTTAATTTCATTCTTGTATGTGTAGCTGTTGAGTTTCCCCAGCACCAGTCATAGAAGACACTGTCTTTTCTCCATTTTATATTCTTGCCTCCTTTATCTAAGACAAGATGTCCATAGGGGTTCACATTTATGTCTGAACTTTCTATCCTGTTTCATTGATGTGTGTTTCTGTTTTTCTGTCAGTATCACACTGTCCTGATTACTGTAGCTTGTTGTGTATTCTGAAGTCTGGGAGCCTGATTCCTCCAGCTCTGTTTTTCTTTCTCAAGATTGTCTTGGCTGTTTGTGGTCTTTGATATTTGTGTGTGAATTGTGAAATTCTTTGTTCTAATTCTGTCAATACCAATTTTTGGTATTGGTATCAAACTTGACCATTGGTAGTTTGATAGGGATTGCACTGAATCTGTAGCTTGATTTGGGTAGTATAGTCATTTTCAAAATATCGATTCTTCCAGTCCAAGAACGTGATATAGCTCTCCATCTCTCTGTGTCATCTGTGATTTTTTTTTAAAATCATTATCTTACAGTTTTCTGAGTACTGGTCTTTTGCCTTCTTAAGTAGGCTTATTCCTTAGATATTTTATTCTTTTCGTTGAAAAAGTAAATGGGATTGTTTCTTTAAATTCTCTTTCTGATCTTTTGTTGTCAGTGTATAGGAATGCAAGAGATTTCTGTGCATTAATTTTGTATTCTGGAATTTTGCAAAATTCACTGATGAGCACTAGTAGCTTTCTGGTGGCATCTTTAGGATTTTCTATGTATAGTATGATATCATCTGCAAACAATAGCAGTTTTACTTCTTATTTTCCAATTTGGGTTCCTTGTATTTCTTTTTCTTCTCTGATTGCTTTTACTAGAGCTTCCAAAAGCATACTAAATAATGGTGGCGAGAGTGGACTTGACTTTTTCTTGACCTTGGAACAAGCCCGTTCAGCTAATCACCATTGATAATGATGTTTGCTGTGGGTTTGTCATATGCGGCCTTTATTATATTGAGGTAGATTGCCTCTATGCCCACTTTCTGGGGAGGTTTTATCATAAACAGGTATTAACTTTGTCAGAGGCTTTTTCTGTATCTATTGAGATGATCATATGGTTTCTATATTTCAGTTTGTTAATATGGTATATCACATTGATTGATTTGCAAGTATTGAAGAATTCTTGCACATCTGGGATAAATCCCACTTGATCACAGTGTGTGGTCCTTTTAATGTGTTGTTGGATTTGGTTTGCTAGTATTGTGTTGAGGATTTTTGTTTCTATGTTCATTATAGATGCTGCCCTGTAATTTACATTTTAGTGTGATATTTTAGTCTGCTTCTGGTGTCAGACTGATGGTGGCCTCTTAGACTAAGCTTGGGAGTGTTCATTCCTCTGTAATCTTTTTGAAAAGTTTGAGAAAGACGAGCACTAGCTCTTCTCTAAATATTTGATAGATTCACTTGTGAAAACATCTGGTCCTGAATTTTTGTCAGAAGATTTTTAATCATAGTTTTAATTTCATTCCTTGTTATTGATCTGTTCATATTTTCTATTTCTTGTGGGTTCACTTTTGGAAGGCTGTGCCTTTCTAAGAATTTGGCCATTTCTTCTAGGTTGTCCACTTTATTGGCATATAGTTTCTTGAAGTAGTCTCTTTTTATCTCTGTGGTGTCAATTGTAATTTCTTTGTATTATTTATTTACTTATATCATCTTGTTGGATTGACTTCTTTTTAATCACACAATGTCCTTTTTCATCCCTTATTAGTCATTGTTTTAAAGTCTATTTTGTCTAATATAATTCTTGCAACTCCAACTTTCTCTTTTGGTTTCCATTTGCAGGGAATATCTTTTTCTGTCCCTTCACTTTCAGCCTCTTTGTGTCCTTACATATGAAGTAAGTATCCTGTAGGCAGCAAATCAGTGGGTCTTTTTAAAATCCCGTCAGCCAGTCTCTCTTTTGATTGGGTCATTTAGTCTATTTATTTAAAGTAGTTATTGATTGGACATACTTGTTGCCATTTTATTCATTATTTTTAACTGTTTTGTAGTTCTCTGTTCCTTCTTATTCGGTTTATTTGTGGTTTAATATATTTGCTTAGTGATACGTTTCTATTCTATTCTCTTTATCTTTTATGTATCTACTATAGTTTTTTGTTTAGTGGTTACCATAAAACTTATGTATTACAACTCATAGCAGTCTGTTTTAAGTATATAACAGCATAAATTTGAACACATTTTAAACCTTTACATTTTTTACTTCCTCCCATGTTTTATTTTTGATGTCACATCCCTGATCTTTTAATCTTGTGTATCATTTAATTATTATCTTCAGAGTTATTTTTACTACTTTTGTCTTTTAAACTCCATACTAGATTTACAAGTGGTTGAATCACTACCTTATTGGAGAAGGAAATGGCAACCCACTCCAGTGTTCTTGCCTGGAGAATCCCAGGGATGGGGGAGCCTGGTGGGCTGCCGTCAATGGGGTCGCACAGAGTTGGACACGACTGAAGCTACTTAGCAGCAGCAGCAGTTACTATGTATTTACCTTTACCAGTGAAACTTTTATATATTTTTCTCAGTAATTAGTCACCTTTTCTTTTCACTTAAAGAAATCCTTTTAATATTTCTTGTAATACTGGTTTTGTGGTGATAAACTCCTTTAGCTTCGGTTTGTCTGGAAAACTCTTTCTCTCTCCTTAAACTCTGAATGATTACTTTGCCAGATAAAATCTTCTTCATTGGAAATTTTTTTTAACACTTAAATATATCATGCAACTCCCTTCTACCCTGCCAAGTTTCTGCTGAAAAAATCTCATAATCTCATGAGGGTTTCTTGTACGTAACATGTTATTTGTCTCTTGCTGCATCTAAGATTTTTTCCTTGTCTTTAACTTTTGACAGTTTAATTATAATGTGTCTTGGTATGGATATCTTTGGGATTATCTTAGAATTTTCTGAGCTTCCTTGGTCTGGATGTCTGTTTCTTCCCACAATTTAAGGAGGTAGGTTTTCAGTCATCACTTATTTAAATAAGTGTTCTGCCCCTTTCATTCTCTATTCTCCTTTCAGAGCCCCGATAATGCAAATATTGATGTGCTTGATTTTGGCACCTGTCTTTTAAGCTATCTTCACCTTTTTTCATTGCTTTTTCTTTTTGCCACTCTCATTTGGTGAATTCCACACCCTTTGAGTTCACTGAATCTTTCTTCTGCTTCATATAGAGTGTATTTTGTGTATTTTTCAGTTCAATAATATTATTCTTCAGCTCTATGACTTTCAGTTGGTATTTTCTTATATTTCCTATTTTGTTGTTGAAATTCTCACAATGCCCATCCATTCTTTTCCCCAAGTCCTCTGATCATCTTTATGACCATCACTTCAAAGTCTAGCTATCACACCTGCTGAAGTTGTATCCTGTTCTTTAATTTGGAACATATTCCTCTGGCTATTCACTTTTCTAGACTCACTTTGTTGATTTCTGTGCATGAAATAAACTACCACCTGTCCCAGAAGGAGTAGCCTCATGTAGGGGATGAAATTTATTGTTCTACCCTGCCATACCTCTTGGTTGTCTTTCAAACGTTTATGATTATCCAAGCAGCCTATTTTATTTTTAATAGCTCATAGTAATTGAAGGTGTGCCAAGACCTGTTAGTGTCCTGAAGGGAGGATCTCAGAGGAGATCATTCCCACCACTGTGCTCACCACACCACCAAATCTATAGAGATTACCTTCATGAGCACTCTGTTGCTTCACTGTATTTATTCGTTCTAGTATCTATTTCAGAATATGGGTTTGATTTGCAGAAAATATAAAAGCCTGCTTTTATTGTCAAATAATAAGTTGAGACAATTCCCCATGCTAAATTTTCTCCTTTCACTAAATCATCCCATCCTGAAGTCCTAGTCCAAATTCTGGTTGCTGCTATTATTTGTAATTTAAAAAAATTTTATGTTATGTTAAAATGAAGTACATTCTGCTGGGTCCTTCCACTACACTGGGCAGAGCTGTCTCTCATTCATCTATCCCCAGTGCCTTACACACCAAAGGGACTTTGTGAGAGGAAAAGAGGTCAAGGGGAGAAGCTGAGGCTACTTTTCTGTTGGCCTTGATCTGGGCCCCTGATACCCTAGTGGAACTGATGGGAAGAAAGATTCTATCAATACCTGGTAGAGCACTAGCCCTATAGTTACATAGAACTTAAATGGTCAAATGAGCACGGCCTCCTGCAAAATGCATCCAAGATTACAGGCTGTAACAGTTAAAGGTCATGCCTGCTGTGCGTTAAGACCACGAAAGCTTTCCCGTGGAGACAATGACATTCCAGTGTTAGACCAAAGTAGAATTTGTGAACTGCCACCTTGATCTTGCACATGCTCCTGGGAAAAGAAGCCTTTGTGAAACATTCCTTTTCTGATTTGAAAAGGATTCCATTGCCATACACCATTTCTCAGGGTTCAGATCAGAGGGAAATGCCAGAGGATGGATTCAATTGCAGGTAAGATACCAGCAGACTGTACTGCAAACATAAGCCACAGCCTGGGCACCCCCGGGCCTAGTTTTTTGTTTTTTTTTTTTTTTACACCAGTGCCAGTTTCTCCTGGCAACTGCCAAGTTCCCCAGAGTACTGTTTATAAATCTTGAATGACCCTGGAAGTCCTGCCCTGGGGTGATGGTAGAGTAGTTAGAGGTGACAGGAATCCTGGGGGAGCCTCAAGTTTATAGCTGTCGTCGCTAGGCTGTGTTGTAATTTAGTCACTCAGTCGTGTGTAACTCTTTGCCACCCCATGGACTGTAGCCCACCATGCTCCTCTGTCCATGGAATTCTCCAGGCAGGATTACTGGAGAATTTCCAGTAATTTCCTTCTCCAATCACTAGGCTTTGCTGCCATCTAAAAAGAGTCTCTCTTTGTTCACTAGGACGTTCCCAGAACTTAATTCCCACCCCCACAAAATATACCACTCAGTGCATTTTGATTGAATGATAAAATGAACAGATGATGAATGATCAACCAGAAAGAAAACCATAAAATCATTTTCTGTAAATTCCTGGGTTAGTATAAAATCCTTTCTGAATAAAGAAAAGGGATACAAAATAAATATCCAGTAGGTAAAGAAATATGCTGAAATTGTTTGGTTTTTAGGTGGGTGTGATTGGAGGAGTATTGAGTAGTGAATAGCAAGTGGTAGGGCAGCACAAGGAGGGCTTCCAGAATACGAGATGAGTGAATGTCCAGCTAGAGAAATCCAGGCACATTATCTTTTACTACCAGATGGTTCTGAACATAATTAATGAACCCCCAGAAGAAGCACACTCAAGATTATGGCTGTTGTTCTCAGCTGCAGCATAAACAGACATCTTATTGCATATAACCAGACATGTCCTTTTGCAGTGGATAGGCAAGGTCTCAGTGAAGGCATCAAACATCCATGTTATACCCCTAGAAAAATGCATTAGTAGGTATGCAGGCAGGAAAAAAGCCAGGAAGCAGTCTTAACTCTTGTAGGCAGAAAGAGTATGATACTGTGATTTATAATAAGAAATATATACTGAGTCTTCAACTGTGGCACAGAGCTCCTAAAACCTGTAGAATTTCCTAAGTGATGAGATTCATAAATGTCTTTGGTATGCTGATGAGGTGACTTTTGGAAAGCACCTGAAGACAGACAAGTTGCTAGAGGAGCCAACCACATGATTAAAGTTTGTCAGTTTTTTAAACTTTTTATTTTGTATTGGGGTATAGCTGATTAACAGTGTTGTGAGAGTTTCAGGTGGACAGCAGAGTGACTCAGCCACACATATACATGTATCCATTCTCCCCCAAACTCCCCTCCTATCCAGGCTGTTACATGACATGGAGCAGAAGTCCTTATGCTGTGCTGTTGGTTATCCATTTTAAATATAGCAGTGTATGCATGTCAGTCCCAAATCCTTGACTATCCTTTGAAGCCCCTATCTGTCACCCCTGGTAACCATAAGTTGGATCTCTTAAGTCTGTGAGTTTATTTCTGTTTTGTAAATAAATTCATTTGTATCATTTCTTTTTAGATGCTGCATATAAGGGATATCATACTATATTTGTCTTTCTCTGCTTGACTTATTTCACTCAGTATGACGATTTCTTCATCTGTGTTGATGCAAATGGCCTTATTTCATTCTTTTTAATGGCTTAGTAATAGTGTGCTGCATATATGTACCACATCTTCATTATCCGTTCCTCCATCAATTTAGGGACATTTAGGTTGCTTTCATGTCTTAGTATAAACAGTGCTGCAGTGAACATTGGGTTGCATGTATCCTTTTGGACCGTGTCCTCTGGATGTACACCCGGGAGCAGGATTGCAGGGTCATATGGTAGTTCTATTTTTTAGTTGTCTAAGGAATCTCCATGCTATTCTCCATAGTGGCTCCAATGTAATGTACCACTTTACATTCCCACCAGCAGTGTAGGAAGGTTCAGAAGGTTGTCATTTTTAATCCTACTCCTTGATTTCCAGGAAGAGAGGCTGGAGGTTGAATCAATCATCAATGGCCAATCATTTAACCAATTCTGTTTATGAAGTGTACCCTCCTCAAAAAAGCTCATAAACGAGGGGGACTGGCGAGCTTCCAGGTTGTGGACCAGAAACCTTCCACACGCCCCTGTGCCAGGCCCCAAGCTCCTAAGTATAGACGCTCTTATTGGAAACCTGTCCCTATTTCTCTCTTCATCTGGCTGTGGACTTTCATCCTTTGTCAGAAACTGGTAATCTAGTGAGTAACCTGGTCCCCTAAGTTCTGTGAACTGCTCTAGCTAATTAAAGGAGTGGGTGTCAGAACTTCCGATGTATAGTCAGTCATTCAGAAGTGCAGGTGACAATTTGGACTTGTGACTGTCATCTGAAGTAGAGGCAGTCTCATGGGACAGAGACCTTAACCCATGGCATCTGATACTCCCTCCGGGAAGGCACATGTAGGATGTCCAGTTGAAATTTGAGAATTGCTTGGTGCTGTGGGAACTCGCCCCCCAGCCCCACTTCAGAACTGGGTGCAAAATCTTGAAGAGCATCAGCTGAGTATGAAGTCAGACACTTCTGTTGGAGAAGGTGGTGTTGGCCTGAATTAATGAAATATGTCCCAGCCTTCTTCAGAGCTGCATTCCACTCATATGCCAGGATTCTTTAGGCTCCTTCAAATTTCCAGCCCTGTAAATCCGAGATGACATGTTTCCTAGGTGGTCCCTTACAGTTCAAAAAGTTCAAAGAGTAAAGTACACTTAGAGTTCAAATAGTAAAATCCAAGTTCTTTCACTAACAGATAGGTTGTTATCAGCAAAAAAAAAAAAAAAAATCTCCCTCAAACTCTGCCCTGGCTGTTTGCATAGTGCTTATGTGAGAGGCTTGCTAACCTCAGGTTTTGACAGCTGTCCCCCCAAACAAGCTGTGCATTAACCTGCAGCTGCAGCCTAAGTGACAAAAACCCAGTGCTGCTGTCAGCCCACCCTCCCCTCATTAACTTCCCTTTATGCTCTTGGCATAGCCCACCTTGTCTTGCCACAAATGCCTCCAGCCTCCCCCACCCCCTACCGTTCTCAGACCCTGCCCTGTCTGCCCACCCCTCGGGTCTGCCCTGCCCTCTCCAATTCAGCCCTGTTTGCCACCACCCAGCCACCTCCCCAGACAAGTCATTCATTACCACCCTGGCCTCCAGTACTCTCTGGTCCCCGAACCCCAACAGCTGTTTCTTGCTCTGCCATCAGTTTGCAGTGTAATTATCCTTGCCGCTTGCTGTCACTCACTTAGCAACGGTTGCGTCATATCTGGCTTTGCAACCATCTGAACAGTCTTTTCTGACTGCCGGTTTCCTCCCTCCTGGGACGGGAAGCTGGGGGAAGTTATTCAGTGAATTAAAATACTGTGCAAACTTGAGAGAAATCCAATTGCTTTCAATTCAGTGAAAATTCTAATGCCTGGAATAAAGGCCACCCCAATGCCAACTGTAACCTAGTTTTCTGAGGACCACTGTGCTTAGAATTTAGCTAGTTAAACCTCTGCGCCAGGGCATAATCATTTGTAAAGACCTAGCCAGAGTAGCAAAGCTGTCAACATATAATGAACATCTAAAATGCACATGACATGATTTATATGACAAGCCAAAATAAAAGAAAGATGGAGGTGACACTTCATTTCCATGAGCTCATTAATGTGGCAATTAAGGAAATAATTAACATAAGAGTTTAATTTGGCATGAAGCCTAAACACAGAAAGGATTCAGTACTAGCTATTGTTATTATTGTTTCTTTAATTATTTCAAGACCATTGGAATAGTAAGTTAAGAAAATGCCCACTGTTAAGTGCTCTGGGCTAGAAGAAGGGAAATAGAGATAGATGTACACTGACCTGAAAATAAAATACAGTAAAAGATTTTTTTTTTAAAACAAGTCTTGTACTATTTTAAGTGTTAGTGAAGGTGTGGTGGGGCTGGCTAGAGATGAAGGAGTTTTGACTAGGGAGAAATTTTCCACTGTGGGTTGCAGTATTTGTTAGGGCTACTGTAAGGTTCCCTGGGTTGGAGGATCCCCTAGAGGAGGAAATGGCAAGTCACTCCAGTATTTTTTTAAATTAATTGATTTTAAATGGATAATTTCTTTACAATATTGTGGTTTTTGCCATACATCAGTATGAATCATCGACGGGTGCACGTGTCCCATCTTGAACCCCTCTTCCACCTCCCTCCCCACCCCATCCCTCTGTGTTGTCCCAGAGCAATGGCTTTGAGTGCCCTGCTTCATGCATAAAACTTGCACTGGTCATCTATTTTACATACGGCAATGTACATGTTTCAATGCTAATTTTTTAAATCATCCCACCCTCGCCTTCTCCCACAGAGTCCAAAAGTCTGATCTTTACATCTGTGTCTCTTTTGCTGATAGGATCATCGTTTTCTAA
>NW_011492737.1:308113-319606 GCF_000754665.1 Bison bison bison
TTTTCTAGATTCTGTGTATATGTGTTAATATACTGTATTAGGGTTTCTCTAAGTTACCACTCTTTTTGAGTGGAAAACCCTATAGACGGAGCAGCCTGGTGGGCTGTAGTCCATGGGGCCATAATAGTCAAACACAACTTAGCAACTAAACCACCCCCACCAACAAAGTTCTCTGAACCAAGTGGCTTAAACTACTGTAACTTACTGCCTCTCAGTTCTGGAGGCTACAAATACAAAATCAGAGTGTCAGTAGACTCGTTCCACCTGAGGTTGGAGAGGCTCCGTTTCGGGCTTCTCCCCTCATCTCGCACGTGGCTGTGCTCTCTTGTCTTTTTACATCGTCTCACCTGTGTCTCTGTCCAGATTTCCCCTTTGAATAAGGTTCCAGTCACGTGGGCATGAGGAACCCACCCTACTGAAGTATGACTTTATCTAAACATAATACATCTTCAATGACTCCATGTCTAAATAAACACTTGCTCCGAGTTTCCAGGGGTTAGAATTTATACGTGGGAATTCTGAGGGTGACACAGTTCAATTCATAACAATTGGTAAGACACAACAAAATGCTTAAAAATAGACAAAGCTGCAGACAGCAATTCCAAGTACACACAATACATGGGTAATAGTTATCAATTGTATTTTTTAACTGAGAAATATGGAAATATTTTAAATAGCCAGTAATAGGTATGTGATTGTCCTTTTCAGTATATGCATTCTAGTGAAATGTTATACAACCCTTAAAAATGTATTTATTTAAGACATTTGCAGTATATTGTTAAAGAATCAGATATATTTATTAGATCATGTGAAATAAATATAATTCTATATAAAATGAATAACATATCTGGGAAATGGAGTTTTGAGGATTACAAGAATTAAATAATAATAACTGTTTTTGCAATTTCCAAGTGTTCTGCAATTACGTTACGTTAAATTGTTTTTATAAAGTGATCAGATCAGATCAGATCAGTCGCTCAGTCGTGTCCAACTCTTTGCGACCCCATGAATTGCAGCACACCAGGCCTCCCTGTCCATCACCAACTCCTGGAGTTCACTCAGACTCACGTCCATCAAGTCAGTGATGCCATCCAGCCATCTCATCCTCTGTCGTCCCCTTCTCCTCCTGCCCCCAATCCCTCCCAGCATCAGAGTCTTTTCCAATGAGTCAACTCTTCGCATGAGGTGGCCAAAGTACTGGAGTTTCAGCTTTAGCATCATTCCTTCCAAAGAAATCCCAGGGCTGAATATTCTAAAGTATATTTTTAAAGACACAGTGCATCATTAAACTGTTTTCAATCTCACCTAGGTTTCTGTTTATAAAAATCTGTATACCTCATGAAATTCTATTAAAATAGATTCTTATTTTGATCAATGTCAATTTATTTTGCTGAATTTGTAGGCTGAAAGAAATGATAGATGTACTTTGTTTTTGCTTGTTTCACTATATGTGAGTCACACTGCTGTGTAATTATAATGTTACAACCTTATCTGATGCAAACAAAATTAGCTGCTATGGACCCATTTATGCAAGTAACATTTTTGGGTTTTTTGGTCAAATGTTTTCTTAATGTCGGGCCCAGTGCTAGACTCCTCAGAGTGCAGAAATACAAGATCTGTATTGTCAAGTCAAAAGGATATGGAAGGTGATGTAAAAAATATTTTAGTGAAAATTTAAATGTGTGTTCCTTGTGGTGAGGGCTTGGGCAAAGGGATTTTGGTTCACCCTAGCCTAACCAGCTGTATTTCTTTTACTGATGAAAGCTGTCTATAGTGTGTTCAGGTTTCCATTTACGATACACTAGAAGTGTATGAAGACCTAGCTGTAAGTTACTGGCATTTTCACTCTGTTTTAGTTTGACAGCTTGAGTGGAATAAATAGTTAAAATGGTCCATTGCTTTTCTGTGGATGGAGGTAATAATTTTACACAGACTGAAGCTAATGGTGATATTGAGAAAAATTATCTTTTTTGTGACTGTTGTGTTGGGATAGATGGGTGGTGTTTGAACCTTAATAGAACTCATGTAATTTCTTTCCACTGTCTGCCCAGATGAAGATGATATCATAAACAGATGAACTATGAGTCAACACAAGACTCAATTTCCTGCAGAATACTTAAGATTGCTGTGTTTCAGAAGCCCAGGAGAAGGGTGTCTCCTGTATACAAGAAAATTTTCCTGGTGATTAATGCCACAACATTGAGGAAAATAGATTCAATTTGCCTCTAAAAAAAAAATGAACCCAAAACTTTCAGCAGCCTATAAACCTCTTTTTCAAATCCCTCATTTAACTATCCCTAGAAAGGAGAGAAAACATGGCTGTGGTAGGTGATTGTATCCTGGACCCTTGCTTTTGGTTTTCAAAATGTATGAAGATTCTCTCTTTCTTTTAAAGAACTTGAGTAGGTCAGAACTAATTACACAAGTACCCATGTCACTCTGTATAACTGGTTCCCAGGGCGGAGTTTGCCAACACAGCTGGCGAAGTAGCATATGAGCAGTGCACACTTGTTTAACAGTCTAGACAGTGGTTCTCAACACTGGGGGGCGTGGCCCCCCCAATGGCCATTTAGCAATGTCTGGAGACATTGTAGATGTCATCCTGGGGGGCTGCTACCAGCATCGAGTGAGTGGAAACTGGGAATATTGCTCGACATCCTGCAATGCACAAGGGAGCCTACTCCAAGAAGGAGTTATCCTATTCCAAATATGAACAGTGCTGAGGCTGAGAAAGCCTGACCTGATATTTTATTTACACCATGCCAGTGGTTTTTTCCTTCTAAATAATCAAATGTCGTGTTAACTAATTAAAAAGCTGGACAGTTGGATGAGCCTTCAGCCTTTTACCTGAAGACAGAAACATCATGGATCCCGCTCATAGGAGCTGAAAAGGTAAGTTTTACTTTAGCCATTCTTAATAGTGGTGCAGTGACTCAACACAGGGAGTTACTGTGGTCCACATTCAATTTTGAATTGAAAAGTGTTTAAAGGTCAAGGTAAAAAAATTAGTGATATTTTAGATTTGAAATAGGGAAGAGTCAAGGTTAATGATGCCTCTCGCAGTCACTTGCAGTATTCTTTCTTGGTGACAGAGATGGTGTTTAAATATGACACCTGTAACCATACGGTGCCCCACACTGTCATGGGAGAGCAAGCCTGAATCCACCATTAATTGGGTGGAGAGCTACCAGTCTATAATATAGAGGAAAAAATATCTGGAAAACTCTCTATTCTATTTTTATAGAGAGGCCTGTGATGGATTCCCTTAGAAATTCCTTCCTTTAAAAGTTTCTGTTACTAAACCAATTAGAGCTCCCAACACCAGAAGGCTTTAGAAGTGTTTTTGAATATTAATCTTTCTTGGGGGTTTTCTGTGTATGCCAAATTAGATAATATGGTAAACGGATTGAAACGAATAAATCCAGAACACATTTGCATTAGTGTGTTCTATTTCCTAGAAATGTTTCCTTGGTTAATTGTTAGATAGCCCATGGTAAGCGAGTTATCAATTAATTGCTAGAAAATGTAGTGTTTATATTACTTTGGTCTTTAATTGGCTACAACTTTTCTTCTCATTAAATGCTAATTTAATTGTTTAAGTAAACAAGGCCATTAGAACAGTAGTCAATTCTTTGGAAAAACTGTTTAATGAAATATAAATTTCACTTATAATTATAAATCAATTTTTCTATAATAAATAGACCTCAGAGTTGGATTTCTTTTTAATTATGGAAGTTGAACAGTCTGTTTCTAAGGAACCAATGTTCCTAAAACTCCTAACTTTGCTGAGAATGGTAAGTTTCTCATAGTATTAGTGTGTATGTTTTTAGATAATATGTTACTTATTCAGAAAATGAGTGAACTGTTAAAATAATCGTTTATCTGTAAGCTCTAATTTAGAAGTGGCCTGATTGATAGAAACTTTAAAAGTAAGCCAGTCTCTCCTTTTCAAAGTAGAAAATCCCAGATGAAATTGAATGTTCTTTATTACTTTTACCCATCATAAGGAGAAGTTCTTTCTGAAGTATCCTTTGGATATTTCTCCAACTCACGATGATTTAGAAGGGGCTAGATTATTTTCTGCAGCCATATGCCTATTTAAAAAAATCATTTTACTTAAATTCTTTGTTTCTAACATGACCCGGTATTACTGAGTAGTACTTCTCCCATCATGGATTCTTAGTGTTAATGATAAAATTCAATGAAGTAACTTTTTAAGTCTTACTGGCTTTATTTGATGATTCATCATCATCACATCATCGACTCTAACAAATAAAAAGGAGCTTTGAAGAGCTGTACAAAGTAAAAACCATTTACAAGCAGAGGAAGAAGGCAGTTACTCTAGACAAAACACAGGTTGGTTATTGCAGGGTTACTGTCCTTTAGGGAATGGCAGGGGTTTGTCTGGCAGATTACCTACTAGTGCTGATCAGGAGATTCCTGTGGACTGGTTTAAGATTCATTTATGAGAAAGCCCAAACTGTGATTATCTCAGTGTGTGATTGTCTCAGTGTGGCAACACAGGGCTGAGGGTAAGCGACTTCAGTTTGGTTCTGTTCTTAGAAACAATCCTCCCCCCTCAACTCCCACCCTGCCTCCCATTGTTGACCAGACTCTCAGATTAACTAAGAGATGTGATCAAAATTGAAGGCATCAGCCCTACCCCCAGCTACTGCACTGGAGTTCTCAGCTTGTAGTCAGTCAGGTCACGGGGTCAGGTTCACATTCTTTAAGTTGGTCATTCGCTTACCTTTTCTGAAGCTCTAGACTTGGGGTGATCATTTGTTTTGGTCAACTATGAACATGCATTTAAAGCTTTAAAAGAAAAAACTAAAGATGACAGCCATGGAGGCCAGTAAAATTTGAAATTCTATAGACCCCAATGAGGTTTGTAGGAAGCCTTGACACAAGGGGCCCTGGGTTTGGGGGTGCTAAGGAGAGGCAGGGAAATGGGCACTCAGAGTTAGGGAGTCTGATACAGAAGAGAGGAGGCTGATGATTCCAGAGAAACTGAGGCTTTGGAAATCAAGGAGAACTTCATAGCAGGCAAAACTACGATGGTCAGCACTGTGGTCAATCCAGAAGTCATCTGGAAACTGGATGCCCTACCTTGCCAGTGGCCTGAGGTATGTGAACAATGAAATTATCTTTCCAGGTCAGAACAAGGCAAAAGGTAGACAAAATAATCGTGACACCTTTCTGGTGTGAGAATTAGGAAAAGAATAGTCAGAAAAAGGAGGAGGAATGAAAAGAAATAGTCTTGACCCAGATTCTTAGGGCAATGTAGTCTATCTCCAGATAGGCGATTTCTCTTCCTTGTCATTTGATTTTGCGGTCTCCAGACTTTGCTCAGAACCAGATGTCAGGTGGAGCCTTCACCGGTTGTCCAGTGTGGCCCTGTGGTTTAAAGCCTTGTAACCTGGCCATGCTGTCCATGGTCAGGAGTAGCCAGGAGTGTCCTTTCCATGAATTTCACCCTTGCAAAAGCCCAAGTAACACAGTAACTGCATATTAATAATAAAAGACTTAAAATGCTCCTGGTTAAAGATATGATTGGGAGTTCATTATAACAGTATATGTTATAGTCAATGTAACATTTTAAGATAACAACTACAGTTATGACTGACAGGATATCAGAAAATGTCAGATTTCTGGGGGACTTACACAATTTCTAAATCATATTCATAATATACATCTGTACATAAGATGTATAGCATCATTTTGATAATACTTCCCATGTAATTTAACATATTAATACATAATTATTTTTAATATTTTACCAGAGACAAATCGTTTGAGATTTTCCAGAGGTAATCTTAAAATTAGTTTGGGATAAACAATTTAGAATTTGGTTTCTCACAAATACTAGTGAAAAATGTAAGCCATCGGAACAGATAACTTTAACGTATTCCATCTTTAAGAAACAAAATTTAGAGCTACCTGTTCTTTTATAAACTAGCGTTTTGTATTATCATACCTAATCTCATGTTTAAAATTTTGAAAAGTGTCACAAGGTTTGATTATTTGGTTAGATAGGATTACAGGTCATTATGAAATAATACTTCTTTATCTATTTAACCAAAGTGACAATAGAAGGCAAAGGGAAACACACTTGACTATACAGTTGTGAATTAAACTTGCCTTTTTGAATACTGAGGAGATCCAGTTTTCTTAGGCCATCAAAGACCTGATAAAGACAGCACAAAGCGCAGTAAACCTGGGTAAGATACAAAATCTCTGCTGTCCAGGCAGATTCCATAGAGTTAAGGAAATGTTTACAATGTGTTACCAAAATCAGGTCAGAAGTCAGAGAAGACTTTTTAACAGACAATCAAATTTTAATTTTATATCAACGTGCTTTTGATATTATAACTCATTTTTTAAAAAATCTATTCCAGTCTTAGCCAGCTTGACCCCACATAAGATTCCTTGCCCAGGACGCCTTTTGCACAAATCTCCTACAACATTTTTATATCCATTCAGATTTTGTCCTACATTTTGTTTCCTCATTCTGCACACACTGATTTCCATTTCCTCGCTTACTTTTACATACACAGTTGTTTCCTTTCACCCCCATTTGTTAGTCTTTTTATTGAAGCAATGTTAGTTTCTACGGTACAGCAAAATGACTCGCTGTATATATACCTACATCCCCTCCCTTTTGGCTTCCTCCCCGTTACGGTCCACAGAGCGTTAAGCTCTCTGTGGTTTACAGTGTGTCTCATTAGTTATGCTTATTCATAGTATCGTAGTGTATATACGTCAATCCCAATCTTCCAAATCTTCCTTCCTGCCCCCATGCCCCCTTGACATCCATATGTTTGTTCTCTGCATCGGTGTCCTTATTTCTGTTTGGCAAATAAGATTATCTATATGATTTTCTAGATTTCACACATATGCATTAGCATACAGTGTTTTTCTCTGACTGACTTCGCTCTGTATGACACGCTTTAGGTTCATCTGCATCTCTACAAATGACCCAAATCCAGGTTGGCAGGTGACCTCTTGTCAATCTATCCCATTCCGAGACCAACTTATCCTAGCTCAGGAATCTTACAGTTAGGTAAGTACTTTAACATTTTTTATGAACCCAGTCCGTGCCTGTCAGTTGTGCAGCTCTGGCTTCCCAGAGGCCTGTTATGATAGAGCTGTTATCCCTTTATCTCATGTGCACGTTAGCAGAAAACATCAGTAACTAAGGAAACTGATTAGCTGGTGTCCACAGTCATAAGAGGCGTTACTGCAGACTAGCCAAGCAAAGGTAGGTGCACACCACCAGACGTTTGCAAAGTGGAACTACGCACTGAGCCAACCAGCAGACCCCCACAAATGCAGACTAACCAAGGCTTGAAGATTCAGGTTCCAGACGGAGCCATCTGCCAGCTCAAGGTGACCCATCAGGCTCTGCCCTGGGAGCATGGACTAACCCAGGGCTGAGGACCAGTAGAGCCTCCCAGCACTGCCATTAACCCGGACTGGAAGGCCATTTAGATTAGGAGCTCAGTGCAGAGAGAGCAGAACTTGGATTTGAGAGGAACTTAACCCAGGCTCTTGGAAATCATGAAAAAGAGAACAAAAAGAGTTTGTGGGTACCAATACCTGTGTTTCTAGTTGTTGCCTTGCCAAAGCTGTCCAAAGTCAGTGGCCTTTGGATCCCATCGGCACCTTTAAACAACAACCAAAGTCGACTAAGTAAAATCTAAAGACCTTCTTGGCTTTATTAAATGATTCACAAATTGAGCAGTATCCAATCTAGCAGATAGAAGCCTTGAGGAACTGGGCAAATGAAAGAACTTTATAGACAAAAGGGAGCACGAACAAGGAGTTATACTAGGCAAAACGAAGCAGTTGGTGATTGCAAACTTTCTTTCCTTTATGGGATGAGAGGCCTCTGTGATATGGAAGACCCTTGATTGACTGGTTGAAGATTCTCTTTCTGAGAGAGCTGAAACTATAATTAAGTCAAGCCCCACTTGGTGATGTGGGGCTTTGAGCATAAAACTTTGACTCTATTTTAGGCAGTTGTTTTACCATTAGATGTTAATTGAGTTAAATAGCTAAATGAAAGAGCCCATGCTGCTTGCTATGAACATTATATATGCTTTCTTTGTCCCATAAGCAAGAAAGCTAAATTTATAAATTAAGTAAACCATTTCTTTCAGGGCATCTTACATAAAACTCGAATTACATCTGAAGTTTTTGCTAAAGGATCTAAATTTATTCTCCGAAAGCGCTGGATTAGCCCAGAAGTATATAGGCCAGACAATTTTGCACAATGCGTGACCACTAAGAGTGTTGAAATTCTTTTCAAGTTTTTCTATATCTATTTCCTTTTTACTCCAGGAAAGTACATGATGTTCACATTATCCAGTGCATTCACTAAGCTGCTCAGTTCTGTTTGGAGCAATCCGATCTTAAGAACCTCTAAGAATGAAAAAGGAAAAGAACTGCCTCAAAAATCTCTTGGGAACCTAGAAAAAAAGAAGGTAGATCCCAGAAAAAGAGATACCTTAGGAAAACAGGGCATAGTGGTACATTTTAGAAATATTTTCTGAAAATTTATGTTAGAAGGATGAATATTATTCACTCTCAGAGTTTCTAATGCATGACAGGAAAAGTATAGAAAGATGAATAATAATGAAAATGATGATAATGAAAGATTAACATTATGTTAAGTGTGGACAGATGAAAATAGGTCCCTAAAATTGAGAATGAGTGGGAATAGGTTGGTTGTGGCATTGCAGTAATGGAGAATTCTAAACGTCTAACCATATGTTTTTGGAAAGTTAACAAGAACACAGTAAATTCCTAAAAATCTAGCAAAACTGTAACATCTATAAGAATATACTTACTGAATATGTATAAGAATGAACTAATGGCTAGGATTACTAGACTACTCAGAAGTATAAAGAAGTTAATTCTTTCCAATGCAGTTCTCATCAACGTATTACTGTATATCTTTTGTAACTTAAGAGTTACTCTGAATTTTATCTGGAAAAATAAGTAGATGAGCATAATCTGTACAATTGTGGGAAAGGACATTGAAGAAAGAGCTCTTTTCGAAAAAGGTGGGTGTCAAAATCATATTTTAAAGCTGTGGTCATGAGAGCTGTCTGTCTGGTTCTAGCACAGAAATATCCAAACAGTAGAGGGAAAATCAGAGGTTATTTAAAATCCTGATCATTCGTTGGAATTTATCAAATGACAAGAGTATAAGAGGATGACATTCAATATATGATGTTGAGACAGCTGGACTTTGTGGACAAAAGTTAAATCCATATACTATAGAACATAATATGTCTAAGCACTAAAAAACAGAAATGTGAGATACGTTTAACCAAAAAAAAAAAAAAAACCCACAAGATATATAGGGGCTAAACTGACAACTCCATAAAAATTTTAAAATTCCCTTAACTAAAAGCACAATATATAATAGCCAAAGGATAAACTGAGAAGATCATGTATGATAAACAATGAATCACTAGCCTTATTTTTATAAAGCAGGTTTTCCAAAGATGGTTGGTCTCAGAAATCTTCAAATACTTTTAATATTCTTGAGGATTCCCCTGGAAGGCTTTTCCTTTTGTGGATTAAATATTTACTGTTTTGGAAGTTAAATCTGAAACACCTTAAATTAGTATTTTTAACGTATTTAAAAGTAACAATACAGTCATTATCTATGAACAGAAATAATATATTAAAATATTTTCCGAAGCAAAAAATATATATAAAAACGCCATAATCTTGTATTTTACTATCTGTTTATACATTCAATCTGTTGTAATATCCCACATCATGTGGTCTCTGTAACCACAGGAGAAAAATATAAAAGGACAGGGAAATTCCAGAAATTATGGCCTCAGTATCATCAAGAAGCAGAACCAATACCAACAAATACCTAAATTCAGACTTATTCATTTGGCCACACTTTGTGGCATGCAGAATCTTAGTTCGCAGACCAGGAATTGAACCTGCACACCATGCAGTGGGAATGTGGAGTTTTAACCATTGGACCTCCAGGGAAGTCACACCTACAGACTTAAATAAAAGTAAATAATCATAGGCAGGAAGAAGCATGAAGTCTTACCATTTTAAGCCACTGTTGCACATGTGTTGATTTATTGGTACTGAATGGAATCTTTTTCTTTTAATGCTATACTGTCTTATTACATTTAAAAATACTCATTCTGATAGTTCCCAATTTTATTATTGATCAGTCTAGTTTTTATATCATTTACATTTAAAATGTTACTGCTTTTATTATGATGGTATCTGCTAATCCATATTGATAATCCATATTAATGGTGCTTTACAATAGAATATTGAATGAAAATAGGTCAAAGTCTCTACAACTGACCAGCTCCACCTTGGCTGCAACACCACCACACTCTTCTGAAGAAGATGAAAAAAAGGTAAAACCCGTGTTTCAGAGCCCTTCTGGTGACAGTGATGTGCTATGAGCAGACTCCCGCTCCCGACCACTGTTTCCTCCTATGTTTGCAGATTAATATTAAGAAGCTGCTGCATGTGAGGGAACAGAGAGAGGAAGGGAGAGAGATTGAGGGAGAGAGACAGGAAGGAAGGTAGGAAGGGCAAGAAAAGAAGAGGAAGGAAGAGAGCAACAGGGAGAAAGCGGAGAAAAGGCAAAAAGGGAAGGAAGAAGAGAGAAAGGATTGAAAAGAGGAAGAGAGAGGAAGGAAAAGGAGGGGAAAGACAGAAGAGAAAGATTAGAGTGAGTCAGAGAGAGAACAGACAGAAGAGAAAGATGTGGGAAGGAAGGACATGGAGAAAGAAGGAGAGAGCCAGAAGAGAGTGGAAACAAAAGAAGGGAGGAAGGGAAAATAAAGAGGGGGAGTGATTAAGGGACAGAGAGGAGGCGAAAGAGGAGAGAGAAACAGGGAGATGTGAGAAAGGAAAAGAAGGGAAGGAAGGAGAAGGAAGAGAGGAAAGAGACCAGAGAGAGAAAGAAATGGGGTGGGAGAGAAAGACAACAGGAGAGAGAGAGAGGTGGGAAGGAAGGAGAGAGAAGATAGAGTGGAAACAGAGGAAGGGAGGAGGAAGGGGAAAATTGAGAGAGGAAGGCAGGAAGAGACAGAAACTGGGAGAAAGGGGAGAAGAGAATAGAAAGAGGGAAAGGAAAGAAGAAAGAGAGGTGAAGGGAAAGAGACAAGGAAGAGAGAGAAATAGAATGGGAGAGAGAAAGATTAAGAGACAGAGAGATGGAGAGGAAGAGGGGAAAGAGAGGGGAAGGAAGGGAGAGAAGAGGGAGGAAGGGAGAGAGAAAAAAGCCAAAGAATGGGAGAGAAATATGCTGTGAAAGGATGGAAGAAATGAAACGAAAATGAAAAAGAGAAGGGTGGGAGGGAGAGAGGGAAGAAAGACAGTGATAGCAAAGAATGGAGAGGGGAAGAGAAGAGAGACAAGGGAGAAAAGGAGAGAGAGAGACAGGAAGGAAGAGAAACTGAAGGCAGAAGGAAAGAAAAAGGGGGGGGG